>NC_083572.1:3629914-3929914 GCF_027579695.1 Neoarius graeffei | reverse complement strand
TCTGCATTTTGCTGCATGTTGTTCACATCCCATCACCGAGGCTTCTCTCAGGACCATAGACGGTGGTTTTTAGAATTCATCATCATCATCCGTCTCAGTCCAACAATCTTTCTCATTTCCGTGAGTTAAACAATTTCTGAGATTTTAAAAGCCAGATATTGCATTCGGAATCTTTTCATTTACACTTTCCTATCAATCAGCACATCTCCTGATTTATTCTAAACGTTTCTTTCAGGTTCTTTGCAACTTTTATGAACGGTTGATTGAGATACCTGTTTCCAAATACGTCACTGTAGCAGTTCGTAGGGGTGGAGCACAGAAAAGACGGCAGGCCAGAATTAAGTTCCACCAGAAACTCTTTATTTGGTACTTTTTAGTAACTATATTCACTCTCAGCCACACATACAAGTCGTCAGGTCAGGGAGAGAGCTTCCTTCCTCTGCTCTCTCTCTCCTTATATAGGGCGCGGTCACTGGGGAAGACACACAAACATCGATCAACCAACATCAGGTGCAGTGATTCTGCCACTTACCTTCCCTGACTCCACCCTCCGGTCACAGACCGACACTTGACCACGCCCACGCTGCCACATACCCCCACCACCTGACTCAGGCCAGGCAGCCGTCTGGCCTGCAGCCGACTCCCCCCCCCCCCCCCTTGACGGGAGAGGAAGTCCGCCACGACCATCTGCGCCCCCGGCCTGTGGACCACCTTGAAATTAAAGGGCTGGAGTGCCAGATACCAACGGGTGATCCGTGCATTGGCATCCTTCATGCGGTGGAGCCACTGGAGGGGCGTGTGGTCCGAACAGAGGGTGAACGAGCGCCCCAGGAGGTAGTAGTGGAGGGCGAGGACCACCCACTTGATGGCGAGGCACTCCTTTTCGATGGTGCTGTAGCGCCCCTCACGCACTGACAGCTTCCTGCTTATGTACAGGATGGGGCGGTCCTCCCCCTCCACCTCCTGGGACAGAACGGCCCCCAGCCCTCTGTCCGACGCGTCTGTCTGCAACGTAAAGGGGAGAGAAAAGTCAGGGGAGTGTAAAAGTGGCCCCCCGCACAGTGCAGCCTTCACCTCAGAGAAAGCCCACTGGCATTGCTCCATCCACTGGACCGGATTTGGTGCCCCCTTTTTAGTCAGATCAGTCAGCGGGCTGGTGATGTCCGAATAATTAGGTATAAACCTATGATAGTAGCCAGCCAGCCCCGGGAACTGTCTCACCCACTTTTTGGTCTTGGGCCTCAGGCAGGCTGCAATTGCTGCTGTCTTGCCATCGGAACAGCCGCCAAATAGTCCTCCGCCAGCTCGATGGCCTGATCCAGTGACGCCGGGCGGTGGCACTGGACCCACTCCGCAGTTCCCTCTGGTAGGCGGGTGATGAACTGCTCCAGTACCACCTGACCGATGATCCCCTCGGCATCATGGTTGTCGGCCCTCAACCACCACCAGCAGGCATCCCGGAGCTGCTGGTCAAACGCGAACAGCCGGCTGACTTCCTCCAGACGCAGAGCATGGAAGCGCTGTCGCTGTTGTTCAGGGGTGTGCCCCACCCGCTGGAGGACAGCCCGGCGAAGGTCTGCATAGACCAGCCAGTGGTTGGCGGGGAGCTGTAGTGCGGCCAGCTGCGCCTCGCCCGTTAGCAGGGGGAGGAGGCGCGCCGCGCGCTGTTCCACCGGCCAGCCCGAGGCCTCTGCTGCCTGCTCGAAGAGCGTGAGGAAGGCCTCGGGGTCATCATGTGGGCCCAGCTTAGTGAGGGTGAGGGGAGAAGGGCCCGCAGCAGTGGAGGTGGTGGACCCCGCCAACGCGAGGAGGTGCCGGAACACCTGTCAGTCTTCCTGCTGTGCCAGCACCAGGGCCTCGAACCAGTGCTCCTGCTCCTTTCGAAGGGTGACTAGCGCCTTGTGCTGGCTCTGCTGGGCCATGGCAAGGGTGTGGACCAGGTCCGTGAAGGGGGAGGACTCCATGGGGCTGTTCTTTTTCCTGTGCTCGGATCACGGGTTTCAGCACCACTGTAGCAGTTTGTAGGGGTAGAGCACAGAAAAGACGGCAGGCCAGAATTAAGTTCCACCAGAAACTCTTTATTTGGTACTTTTCAGTAACTATATTCACTCTCAGCTACACATGCACACGAGTTGTCAGGTCAGGGAGAGAGCTTCCTTCCTCTGCTCTCTCTCTCTCCTTATATAGGGCACGGTCACTGGGGAAGACACACAAACATCGATTAACCAACATCAGGTGCAGTGATTCTGCCACTTACCTTCCCTGACTCCGCCCTCCGGTCACAGACCGATGCTTGACCACGTCCCCGCTGTCACAGTCACTAATTAATAATAATTGACAAAATGTTCAAAGAAGGTTAAAGAAATCAGAAAACATATCCTTTCTGAAGAACACACCTGGTTTCCATTGGGCTCCATTTCTGGGTGAAGAAAATTCCAAGCCTGAATGCAGTCCACAAAAAAGAAAAAAAGACTTTTACAGGAAGTGTTACAAGAATACCAGAGCTACTACAGAGTTATAAATGCAAGCATGATGGCAGACTTTTCGATCTTCAAAGGATTAAAGCAAAGTCAACAGTAACCACAAAGCTTGATGACTTTCTCTATGCTTTGGTGAGTCAAAGTCCCTATCGTGCCAGGATCTGGTCTTCCCAAGCAGTCTCCTGTCCCAGTACCAACCAGCTCTTGAGGCGTGGCGCCAATCTCCATTTTAGTAGTCCTTGGCCTCGCTATACCTCAGGTTATGGTGGGGGGTTGGTCCTCTGGTAACCACGAGAGTTTGATTCCTGACTTGCATCTATATTGCGGCATGCCATGCAAGATGGCAGTAGGTACCATTTTTATGATGGTCTCTGGTATGACCCAACCACAAGTAGAACTCACAATCTCCCAGTCAAGAGGTGGACATGCTAACCACTAGGCCAGCTCGCGGTCACTTTGGTAACTATGACCCCTGAATATTTACAAAAAGGCATCACTGCAAGAAATAACTCTTGCAGCACCTGGGGTTTGACAATCAGCAGATCCAAGACTGAGGTAATAGGTAATGCATGTTCAGTGTGATCAACTATGTTTACATACCTTGGTGGCAATATGTTTGACAATGCAACGCTGGATTCAGAAATTCAACACAGAGTCCATCACGGTGCAGTAGCCTTCAGTGCCTTGCAATCCAGATGCTTGAGCAGGACCATATGCAAGGCAATAGTCCTACCATCGTTTCTTTATGGATCCAAAACATGGCCAACCTTAGCTCATCACATTCGCCGTCTGGAAGTGTTCCACCAGAGATCACTTCAACAGATTGTCATCTTTGGCTGTCCATTGCTAGTGATGATTGCTTCATTAGGATGCACAGAAATGCAGATGGGCCACAAGGCCCGCACCAGAGCAACAGAGTCATCTGCAGCAGTGGCGCCAATGGCCTAGCTGAGCTTCCATGGAATGTCTGGCCTCATGGTCTCTTGAATACTGTTCTCCTCTCCCAATGAAGCTCCTTGAACAGTAAGGTAAGACAAACGATGTTGTGCCCCCATTGTGTTGTCTCTCTGGACCTCCAGATGCCAAGTGGTGCACAAAAGTGCCTCAGACCTGATGGGTATGGAAGTTGCCCTGCAGTGAAAACTGACTTACCAAGTGATGCCATCCATTGGCCATTTGAGTGGCTCTTCCACATGCCATCTGGTGGCGTACCATTGGCCCTGTTGGGTTCATCTGCCACATTGCACTGAAAGCGCCCTGCTGCCAGCGCCTTATTGGTGATGTACTATTTAACCCATAGCTGGAACCCAGGTAGGTGCTACCACTTTGGGTCAGAGTGAACCTGGGAGCAATGGCGATTAAGGGGTAACTCCACTTTCCCCAATACTCAAGTCCTCCCAGACCTGAGACTTCCCACTGGTTGCAGTTTAAAGTCATACCCAGGACTAGGCTTCGACAGATACTGAATATGGAATGGTGGCAGCGTGTGACCAATGCTGAGATCTTATAATTCAACTACTGTTGAATCAAAGCTTCAAAGCAACAGACTCTGATGACTTGGCCATGTATCACGGATGGATGACACCAGAATTCCTAAACAACCATTATTTGGTGAGCTTAAGCAGGGAAAACACTCAAGGGGATGGCTGCGCAAAAGATGGAAGCACTATGTAAAAGAAAACCTCCAACTCTTTGGGACTGACAGCAAGACTTGGTATCAGACTGCACTGGATCGTCCAGCTTGGCGGTCTGAGCTACTCACTGGAAAACAGCTGTGTGACGCCAAAATAATGTCCAGAGCAACAGAAAGATGACAAAAGAGGCACGAAAGAGCTACAAGGGTTGTCGTAATTGATGGAGATCATAAGTAAGTATGTATCAGTGGCGGCTGGTAGTCTTTCAAACAGGGGAGGCTGGTCGGTTACGATATTTCCAGATTTTAAAAGAAAAAACATCAATTTTGCCCATACTCTTGCCTCTGATCTGGCTGATTGTTGGCAGCGTCACAAACTGTGAAATAACAGGTTCTTTTGGCCCATTAGCCTACTGTCCAATATACATGATGGTGGTGTTGGGGGGGAGGGGTATATTTTAACATTTTATATTTTAAAATTGTGGCATGTTGTTTAAAAATTGATCATTATTGAAAGCAGCTCTTTGTCAGGAACATCAGCAGTAGAGCTGGGGGCCACACATTTCATTCAATGACACTTTCCCTATATTTTACTTATTTTGACTGAGAAATGTTTTATTGACAATTTTGATAACCCTTCACTTTTAATCCAGGTCTGTAGTGTGAAATGTTCTCGGCTGTGTTTTTGTTTAAAAATGTTTTCCAAATTGTAGCTGTGTTTAATTCATATCCAGAAAAATATATATTCCGGGGTGGCACGGTGGTGTAGTGGTTAGCGCTGTCGCCTCACAGCAAGAAGATCCGAGTTCGAGCCCCGTGGCCGGCGAGGGCCTTTCTGTGCGGAGTTTGCATGTTTTCCCCGTGTCTGCGTGGGTTTCCTCCGGGTGCTCCGGTTTCCCCCACAGTCCAAAGACATGCAGGTTAGGTTAACTGGTGACTCTAAATTGACCGTAGGTGTGAATGTGAGTGTGAATGGTTGTCTGTGTCTATGTGTCAGCCCTGTGATGACCTGGCGACTTGTCCAGGGTGTACCCTGCCTTTCGCCCGTAGTCAGCTGGGATAGGCTCCAGCTTGCCTGCGACCCTGTAGAACAGGATAAAGCGGCTAGAGATAATGAGATGAGATGAGATATATATTCCAATATAATATACTCAGCATAAACATTTTAAATAGATTCTATATTTTTGGTCCATCCATGACATATTACTAAAGTAGCCTATTTACTGTTGTTGATGTGGGTCACCAGCCCACGTTTGACCAAATCACGGATCTGGGTTTAATCAAGAGGCATGGCCAACAATACATTTTCCTCATCACTGAACTTGCTGTTAGCCAATTCACTTTCTCGTACCAGGAGAGCTGAAAGGAACGAGTATTATTCCCTACCTTTTTCACCAAGTCAATTTGAGGTGTTGGTCTACCCTGCTCTTTAATTTTAATTTTTTCCTCGAAAGGAAGACTGGCAAATGGCTTCGCCAAAATTAAATCAGCAATGCTTGGCATCCGAGCGCAGCTTTCTTGCTAGCTGACTAGCCCCCTCAAGTTCAAGTTCAGTCACTCAAATAAACAAAATTTCTGGAACTAAGATAGCAAACTTGACAACACTATATTTACACTTTATTTACAATGAAAATATATACAAACTAAAAAAGCTGGTAGAAACCGTATGTAATGAATGAAATCGAAATGTAAGCTGATCTCTTACAATACACCACAGCACTTGTGAATCCGCATGGGACTGAACTGAAATTCACCGCTGCCTGTCTATAGTTGAAACGAGCTGTCAATCAAAGAAAATATCCGGCCTCTTTCACCAATCACCAGTCTCCTCGTGGAAAGCTTTGCCATGTCCCTCCCATGTGAGGCTGGGAGTCCATAGGCGGGCATTTTCGCAGTATTTGTCCAATAACCGTCTTGGATTTTGAGATTGAAAAGCGCATAGCTCCCAAATGCCATTGAAGTCCACTGAGGCTGGGAGTCCGTGAGACTCCGTGGGCGGGCGTTTTCGCAGTATTTGTCCAATAATCGTCTTGCATTTTGATATTGAAAAGCGCATAGCTCCCAAATGCCATTGAAGTGCACTGAGGCTGGGCTGCATCGCGCTGTCACGAGGGGGAAAAACTCACGCGCACATTAAAGTTATAAGGGAATGATTTCACACTGTAGTTGGGTTGAGCACATATATTTCTATGATTCTGGATCTGAAATAGCAATGTTATAAGGTCGGCTATAACACAAGCCTAGTGCAATTCATCCTACATGATGTTCGTCATTTTTAGAGGAGGCTGAGCCTCCCTCGTTGTCTTAGAGCAATCGCCCATGGTATGTATGTATGAAGTTATTCATCTACACAAATTTTGAATCCTGATTAGACAAAAGGAAGGTGTTGATTAATTTTCTAGAACAGCAGCTCTGACAGTAGTATAGCCGCAAATCACAGGTTTATATGAATATTAATCACGCTTGTTCTGATTTGTTCTTGTTTCGACAGTAACAGCTCATTCACAACCAAAAATGTATACTTCTATACTATTGGTACGCAAAAAGTAGTAGTTAGGGTGTTCAAATACTCGGAAGGCATTTAATAGATCTCTAGAATGCAAACGTACCACAGTATGCTATCCCATAAGTCAACTGAAGCCTCCAAGCAACCAAAGAAGAAGAATTTGCTGGTAAAAATACAAAGAAGACGGCTGTCTGAGGCGAAGCTGGTTATTGCAGTGGTGCACAAGTGTATCAGGAATTGTTTCCGCATTTCCGTTGTTGCACAAATAATTTTTATTTTTAATTTTGTGGCATATGTGAGGATACAAAGAGATCATCCAGTACACTTCAGGAATAAAAAAAATTGCCCAAAGGGACACTGTGAAAAGGAAAGTGTGTTTGAACTTGTATTAGAATGCAGCCTATGTTTTGGTGAAATTCCTAAATGCCATTTTACACACTCTAATGACCAACCCAGGTGAGATAACATCTGATGATTATTGAATAAACACGTCCATCACGTTCTTGTGAAATGTTTTGTGTAATTCAGTCCAACTACAGATTTATTCGTTATCACCACAGTGAACCTTTCATTTCATTCTCAAATCTGTCTGCAATGTTTTCAAAGCATTTAGAGTCAGCAGTGTACTGAATAGACGACGATATAATCTTTATTTACACAGAATTTGAATCCAAAATTTCCACAATAAAACACCTTAAAGAAATCCATCCATTATCTGTAGCCGCTTATCCTGTACAGGATAAGCACTCACTTTCACACCTACGGTCAATTGAGAGCCACCAATGATCCTAACCTGCATGTCTTTTGATTAAAGAAGATGATTTCTTTAAGGGTGGCACAGTGGTGTAATGGTTAGTTAGCTGGCAAGCTGGAGCCTGTCCCAGTTGACTACGGGCGAGAGGCGGGGTTCACCCTGGACAAGTCGCCAGGTCATCACAGGGCTGACACATAGACACAGACAACCATTCACACTCATATTCACACCTACGCTCAATTTAGAGCCACCAGTTAACCTAACCTGCATGTCTTTGGACTGTGGGGGAAACCGGAGCACCCGGAGGAAACCCACGCGGACACGGGGAGAACATGCAAACTCCACACAGAAAGGCCTCCATCGGCCATTGGACTCGAACCCAGGACCTTCTTGCTGTGAGATGACAGTGCTAACTAACCATTACACCACTGTGCCACCCTTAAAGAAACTATCTTCTTTAATCATCCATAAAGGTGCGAAGTGGAGGAATTTTAAAGAACTTTGTACTTTTAAAATGTTCAAAAATTCATTCAAAATTATCACAGTAAA
The DNA here is from genome assembly GCF_027579695.1 of Neoarius graeffei. NCBI lineage: Eukaryota > Metazoa > Chordata > Actinopteri > Siluriformes > Ariidae > Neoarius > Neoarius graeffei. Next base: position 3,921,992 of record NC_083572.1, on the reverse strand, counting down.
TATAAAAAATTTACAAAAATAACAGTTTTGAATAAAAGTTTTGATGTTATGTGAAAAACGTTGATGTGTTGATGAGATCAACTGAAGTTAGCTTGCTAAACAGCTAGCCCCAAAACAGAATGGACTGTCTTGTAATAGTGGAGCTCCTGTGCGGACCAAAGGCCCACGCGAGTGGAGCACCATAGGCATAGAGTGTGGATACATAAAGAAACCTTTTGAGTTGTTTTCTGATGGTTTTGGTCCTGTGCGTGCCTACCACCATACTGGTGTTATATCAATTACCAATCATATACACCACCTAGGGTGGCACGGTGGTGTAGTGGTTAGCGCTGTCGCCTCACAGCAAGAAGGTCCGGGTTCGAGCCCCGTGGCCGGCAAGGGCCTTTCTGTGTGGAGTTTGCATGTTCTCCCCGTGTCCGCGTGGGTTTCCTCCGGGTGCTCCGGTTTCCCCCACAGTCCAAAGACATGCAGGTTAGGTTAACTGGTGACTCTAAATTGAGCGTAGGTGTGAATGTGAGTGTGAATGGTTGTCTGTGTCTATGTGTCAGCCCTGTGATGACCTGGCGACTTGTCCAGGGTGTACCCCGCCTTTCGCCCGTAGTCAGCTGGGATAGGCTCCAGCTTGCCTGCGACCCTGTAGAACAGGATAAAGCGGCTAGAGATAATGAGATGAGATGAGATGAGACACACCGCCTCGCGGCCAGTGTTAGTAATTACCAGTCATACACACTGCCTAGTGGCCAGTGTTAGTAATTACCAGTCATACACACTGCCTAGTGGTCAGTGTTAGTAATTACCAGTCATACACACCACCTGGCGGCCAGTGTTAATAATTACCAGTCATACACACCGCCTAGCGGCCAGTGTTAGTAATTACCAGTCATACACACCGCCTAGTGGCCAGTGTTAGTAATTACCAGTCATACACACCGCCTAGTGGCCAGTGTTAGTAATTACCAGTCATACACACCGCCTAGTGGTCAGTGTTAGTAATTACCAGTCATACACACCACCTGGCGGCCAGTGTTAGTAATTACCAGTCATACACACCGCCTAGTGGCCAGTGTTAGTAATTACCAGTCATACACACCGCCTAGTGGCCAGTGTTAGTAATTACCAGTCATACACACCGCCTAGCAGCCAGTGTTAGTAATTACCAGTCATACACACCGCCTAGTGGCCAGTGTTAGTAATTACCAGTCATACACACCGCCTAGTGGCCAGTGTTAGTAATTACCAGTCATACACACCGCCTAGCAGCCAGTGTTAGCTGGTAAAGAAATAAAACAAAAGAAGCTGGCTATGATATAAGAAAATTCTACAACCCAGAAACAGATGGGAGCTCTGCTTTTAGGCAGTGCCTAAATCTATATATTACCAGTTTGTACCTCAAGAGGTGATAGTGAGTCACTGTAGCATCCAGTCTGCTCTCAGTCAAAATGGAGAGGATGAAGAGGATATCGGTGTATGTGGAAGTCACTGGCTAGTTAGACCCACTGAGTGGCAGAGTTAGCATTGAGGCATGAATATGTTAAAAAAATACTGTGAAAACATCTAATAAAAATAAAAAATGTGAGATATGCGTTTTTTTTCCTTTGTTTTTTGCAACTGACTGTACAAATAGATTCTGGAAGAAACTTGAGCTATCTTTTTACATGCTACAGAAAACTAAAGAGAAGAGAAGAGAAGAATTATTGCTACAATTTGCAGAAAAACCTGGAATCCTGGCATCGAAACGTGGATTTACAGTTTGCATTTTGTGTCAGATATTTTGTATTTTTTTGAGAAGGGGAAAGAGAAAGAAAAGGGATTCTACTGGGAGAAACTGAATTGCTAAGAGCCAAGCAGAGCAAATAAGACAAACTAAAGGGATTCTACTGGAAATAAATGTCATTATCATTCAAAAATTTTTTGCGCCATTTTGATTGGCTGAGTGAAGTGTAAATAACTGCCTACAAATAAGTCTGCTCATGCAAAAAAAAAAAAATCACACTTTTGTCAACGTGGCTCACTTCCCAAAACTGACAGACAAAGAGTTGGTTTCTTTAATTGAAAGTAAAAGCAGTGAAAACATGAAAAACTCGTGTGAATTTTATAGTTAGCATTTTATAATCCAGGTGCTCCAGTTTCACCTGCAATTGAAAGACATGCTGATTAAGTAAAAACACACAGTCACTGGGTTTAGAATAGAATAGAATAGAATAGAATAGAAAAGCAACTCCAATCACAGTGCAAACAGCATAAAAATATGCAGTATAAACGCAGAACAAAGAATATAGTGGGGGGGAAGGGGGTGTTATGTACAGTGTTGTGTTCCACATTATGGAGTGGGGTATTGCACATTATAAGCATTGCACAGAGAGAGTCCGGGTATTGCACATTATAAGTATTATAAGTATTGCACAGGGAGAGTCCGGGTATTGCACATTTTAAGTATTGCACAGAGAAAGTCCGAGTATTGCACATAAGTATTGCACAGGGAGAGTCTGGGTATTGCGCATTATCCGTATTACACAGGGAGAGTCCGGGTATTGCACATTATAAGTATTGCACAGGGAGAGTCCGGGGGCTATAACTATAGACTATAAAGTCAGTGCATATTCGAGTACAGGATGGTTATGGCTTTTCGAAAGAAGGTGTTTTTGAGTCTATTGGTTTTTGTCTTGATGCACCTGTAGCGCCTCCCTGAGGGCAACAGGTCAAACAGATCAAAGCCAGGGTGGGAGCCGTCCTTTGTAATGTTCTTAGCTCTGCTGAGGCAGCGGGAGGTGTAAATGTCCATCAGGGAGGGGAGAGGGCAGCCGATGATCTTCTGTGCTGCCTTTACTACTCTCTGGAGCCTCTCCCTGTCTGCAGCAGTGCAGCTGCCATACCATACTGTGATACAGTACGTCAGCAGGCTCTCAATGGATGAGCGGTAGAAGGTCAGCAGCAGGTTGGAGTCTAGGTTGTACATCCTGAGGACTCTCAGGAAGTGTAGCCACTGCTGAGCCTTCTTGATGACTGCTGTGATGTTCTCTGTCCAGGAGATGTCGGCAGAGATGAGAACGCCAAGAAACCGGAAGGTCTGGACCCTCTCCACACACTCGCTGTTGATATGAAGGGGGGCTAGGTCAGTGCTGTGCTTCCTGAAGTCAATGATGATCTCTTTGGTTTTCTTGGTGTTCAGAGCAAGGTTATTCTCCAAACACCAGGCTGACAACTTCAGGATCTCCCCTCTGTAGGCTGCCTCGTCTCCCTTCGAGATGAGTCTGACCACAGTGGTGTCGTCAGCAAACGACGATGAGGTTGCTGTTGTGGGTCGAACTGCAGTCATGGGTGTAGAGGCAGTACAGGAGGGGGGCTCAGCACACAGCCCTGTGGAGAGCCAGTGCTCAACATGCGGGTGGGGGAGAAGTGGGAGCCAAGTCTCACAGTCTGGGGCCTGTTGGTGAGAAAGTCCTTTATCCAGGCACATGTGAGACGGGGGAGGCCGAGAGTGTCCAGTTTTCTGATGAGGATGTCTGGGAATATTGTGTTAAAGGCTGAAGTGTAATCCACAAAGAGCATCCGGATGTAGCTCTGGCGCTGCTCCAAGTGGTTCAGCGCAGAGTGGAGAGCTACGGCAATGGCGTCCTCTGTGGATCTGTTCGCACGATATGCGAACTGGTGGGGGTCGAAGTCTGGGGGGAGTGTAGTCCTTGATGTGCTGAAGAACTAGTCTCTCAAAGCACTTCATGATCACCAGGGTGAGGGCCACAGGATGGTAATCATTCAGGCTGGTGACGGGAGACTTCTTCTGCACTGGGATTATTGTTACTGATTTTAGGCAGGGTGGGATGACTGCCTGAGCCAGGGAGAGGTTGAAGATCTTGGTGAGGGTGAGCTGATGGGCGCATGCTCTGAGCACCTTGCCAGGTACTCCGTCTGGGTCGGTAGCTTTCTTGGGGTTCACTGCCAGGAGCATCCGTCTGACATCGTGCTCCTGTACAGTGAATGGAATGGTGCAGGAACTGGGTGGGGGTGGGGGCAGGGCTGGAGCAGATGAGTGCTGCTGGGATGTTTCAAAGTGAGCAAAGAAGCAATTTAGCTCCTCTGCCAGCGGTGCACTCAGGTCTCCTGTTGATGCATCACAGCCTCTAAAGTTTGTGATGTCTTGTATACCCCGCCACACCTCCTGTGTGTTGTTGCTGGACAGGTGGGACTCTATACTCATCCTATGGTCCGCCTTGGCTTTTTTAATTCCTCTTTTCAGGTCAGCTCGAGCAGCTCTGTACAGAGCTCTGTCACCTGACCTGAAGGCAGCGCCGCGGGCCCTGAGGAGTGAGCGGACCTGGCTGGTCATCCAGGGTTTCTGGTTTGGGAAAACCTGGACGTTTTTGTCTACTGTCACATTCCCGATGCAGAACTTGATATCGTTCAGTACCGTTCCTGTGAATATCTCCAGCTCCTCGTGTTCAATTAAGTCCCAATCTGTCTGATTGAAGCAGTCTTGGAGTTTGGAGAGTGCATTGTCAGGCCAGGTTGTAACATTCCTAATGGTGGGCCTGGCTCTGCGTCTGAGGGGGGTGTAGGCTGGGGAGAGCAGGAGGGAAAGATGGTCTGATTGGCCAAGGTGGGGGAGGGGTATGGCTCTGTATGCATGCCTGATGTTGGAGTAAACATGATCCAAAGCGTTCTCCCCTCTAGTAGAACACTTGACATATTGATAGAACTTTAGCAGTACTGTCTTCAAGTTGGCCTTATTAAAGTCTCCCACAATTATGTGAACACCATTGGGGTGGGCTCGCTGCTGTTTGTTTATGGTGTTCAGCAGGAGAGAAAGCGCTGTGTTTACACTGGTGTCAGGTGGAATATACACAGCCGTGACAATCACTACAGTTAGCTCTCTCGGTAGAAAAAAAGGCTGGTATCTTACAGACATGTACTCGAGGTCTGGGGAACAGTGTTTGTCTATAACTGTTCCGTTGTTACACCAGTTATCATGCACGTAAATACAGAGCCCCCCTCCTCTGCTCTTACCGGAGTCCTCAGTCCTGTCCCAGTGGAGCAGAGTGCGACCTGCTAGCTGCAAGCTAGCATCGGGAATTCCCGGGTGAAGCCAGGTTTCGGTGATAATCAAAATACAGCAGTCATGAACATAGTGATTGCCAGCGAGCTGTAATTCCAAGTTGTCCGTTTTATGCACCAAGGATCTGGCATTAGAGAGATACAGACTCGGTAGAGGTGGCTTGCGTGGTTGTTTTCTTAGCCTTAGCATAATACCGGCCCTGCGGCCCTGCTTCTGCTTCCTCTCCCTTCTCCATCTGCGCCACCTCCTAGACCCGATAACAATCCATGGAGAGCCCGGCGGTCTTGCTATGTCGTCTGGGATGTTATGCGAGTAGTGAAAATCGCTCGAAACAGATATCTGGTATTGGTCACCGATGTCCAAAAGTGTCTGGTGGGTGTACTGGATGTTCACAGAACCGATGGTGCACAAACAAGCAAGAAAGAAATAGAATAACAACAGAAAAGAGCACTGAAAAGGAGAGCCGTAAGCCGCTGCAACCATGTGCGCCGCCATCTTGGAGTACCAATTTACCAATCTTACTTGGTGCCAGTTCAAAACCCAGATAGATTGGGCAGGGTTGTGTCAGGAAGGGCATCTGTTGTAAAACCTTCACCAAATATGAAGGCCCAGTATGAGATTAACGTGAGCTAAACTGGTTATTAACCTTCTGAAAATAAGTTGATTAATGACAAAACAGTTATTGAACTCACGAACAATTATTGAAGACATGAACAAATCACAATATTTTGTTCAACCTCATCCAGTAATTGCTTGTTTCATTTGCTGTGAATTCAAAACCGGATTATAAAAAATAAAAAAGTGACACTTTGTCACACAGAGAAACAGCTAGCATCAGCAGAAAGGCTAAGTTCTGCTGGTTATGTTGATATGTGGTATGTTGTGCAGCAATATGGCCGTCACAACTTATTCAACCGAGAACCAGGAGAGAGAAAACGGGCAAAAGAAATGAGTAAAGATATTACTTTGCAGAAGTTTGGTCTGTTTTCATAACGTGACTATTTGAGGATGTACAAATACTGTAGAAATGTAACTCAGAACATTTCAAAGATCTGCTTCTTCTCTTTTGCACTTTCTTGAGAAACGTATCGTTTATCTTTGCAGTAACGAGTTCATGAAAAATTAAAACAAGAGGAATGTTTGTGTTGGCACGGACTCAGAGCTGGATGCAGACTGTAACTACAGTATGATTTGGAAATAATTTTTCAAAATAATTTTTCTTTGTCGCACAACCTTGTTATGTTGTTGTTCTTTACTTAATAAAAAAAATCATAAGCAGCAGATTGTTGTTGCACAGAAAATGGTATAAGACAAAACATTTCTTTGCAGGAACTTCTTACTGGAATGTAATCAACTCCACTTGATCACACACGTCTTATCTACATAACTTCCTGGTGCTATGAGATGATAGTGGTATGCAGGTGATAAACAGAGATCTGTGTCATGATTATGCCTGATAAATAAACTTTTTTTTTAATTTTACTCCAAACTCATTCCTAATAACTTATTCAGTGTTTACTCATTTAGCAGAGAATTTTATTCAAAGTGACTGAAGAATGAAATCAGAGTCTTATTTTAGGACAGAGCTGAGCAGCATTTGGTTACAGATGTGGGGTTTTTTTCTCTCTGCTAAAATCTCAGCGGTTGACCTTTTGGCAGTCACAGCATTGTGGAATTTATCATCTCACTTTGGGTGAGACTTCAGCAGGCTGCGGCAGGTTGAACGATTTACACAGAAGTGATTTAAACATCCTCTTGAAAAAAACCAACAACGACAGTTGAGTGCAAACATTTGCATTACTGACAGCTATAATAACAAACTTCATCAGGAATCCAAGACAAGAATTCAGAACAAATCAACAATGAAACGGAAGACTGCACGTACGAGTGCATCTCAAACAATTAGAATATCATGAAAAAGTTTTAGTTTTTTGTAATTTAATTCAAAAAAGTAAAACTTTCATATATTCTACATTCATTACACATAAAGTGAAATATTTCGAGCCTTTTTTTGGTTTTAATTTTGATGATTATGGCTTATAGATCATGAAAATCAGAAATCCAGTATAGATTCAAATTGATAGATTCAACTTTATTGTCATTGCACATGTCACAGGTACAAGGCAATGAAATGCAGATTGCATCTAACCAGAGGTGCATAGCATTAAATAACATACACTACCGTTCAAAAGTTTGGGGTCACTTTGAAATGTGCTTATTTTTGAAAGAAAAGCACTGTTCTTTTCAAAGAAGCTCACTTTAAACTAATCAGAAATGCACTCTATACATTGCTAATGTGGTAAATGACTATTCTAGCTGCAAATGTCTGGTTTTTGGTGCAATATCTCCATAGGTGTATAGAGGCCCATTTCCAGCAACTCTCACTCCAGTGTTCTAATGGTACAATGTGTTTGCTCATTGCCTCAGAAGGCTAATGGATGATTAGAAAACCCTTGTACAATCATGTTAGCACAGCTGAAAACAGTTGAGCTCTTTAGAGAAGCTATAAAACTGACCTTCCTTTGAGCAGATTGACTTTCTGGAGCATCACATTTGTGGGGTCGATTAAATGCTCAAAATGGCCAGAAAAATGTCTTGACTATATTTTCTATTCATTTTACAACTTATGGTGGTAAATAAAAGTGTGACTTTTCATGGAAAACACAAAATTGTCTGGGTGACCCCAAACTTTTGAACGGTAGTGTAAATGTAATATACATAAATATAATGTACAGGAACTACAGGGTATGGAATGGTATAATGATATGATAGATATTTACATGTGGCAGCAGGGGCGTGGTCAAGCATCAGTCTGTGAATGGAGGGCGGAGTCAGGGAAGGTAAGTGGCAGAATCACTGCACCTGATCTAAGTTAACCTGTGTTTGTGTGTCTTCCCCAGTGACCTTGGGCATCTCGGGATGGTAGTCCTTCCTCTCGGACGTGTTGCGCTTGATTTTGGCCGCAGCAGGCTGGGACTCCTGGTTGAGGCGAGGCCTGCCATAATTTAGCAGGGGGAGGTCCTGATGTGGCATTGGCGGGAGCAGCTGTCACAGAGCCATCTACGTCATCACCGTGTCAGAGTGAGGAGCAGCAGGCTCCTCCTCCCTCTCTCGGGGAATCCCTTGCGGATTTCCCGTTAGAGCAGTCACGAGACGAGACTCTGCGACATGCATTTGACCAAGTGAGAGTAATCGATGGTCAAACGCTGCAGCCAAACGCCACCCCATCCTTCCCCTATTTTTCCATTATTAAGGATAGGTTATACCGAGTGATGCAGGACACTCAGACAAAGGAACCGATAACACAGCTTTTGATCCCAAAGAGCCGCTGGGAATTGAACAAGCAAAAATGAAATTCAATACGTTATCAACCTGCGCGCCAAACTCCACACCCTCACGCACCTAACCCAGGAGAATTTGTGGCAGGCCCAAGAATGTCAAGTCCATCTGTACGACAGGGGCACACGCCTTAGAGAATTCACACTGGGAGATAAAGTACTCATGTTGTTGCCCACGTCGAGCTCCAAATTGATCGCCAGGTGGCAAGGACCCTTTGAGGTCACACGGCGAGTCGGGGACGTCGACTATGAGGTGCGGCAAACGGACAGGGGTGGGGCGTTACAGATTTACCACCTCAATCTGTTAAAACTTTGGAACGAGGAGGTCCCCGTGGCGTTGGTGTCGGTGGTTCCAGAGATGGCGGAGCTGGGGCTGGAGGTTCAAAAAGTAAAATTGACATCTCCCACCGCTCCGGTCCCCTGTGGAGACACCTCTCTCCGACCCAACTCATGGAGGTCGCCCAGTTGCAGACAGAATTTTCTGACATATTCTCGCCCCTGCCTGGCCGCACCCACCTCATAGAACACCACATTGAGATGCCCCCGGGGGTAGTAGTGTGCAGCCACCCTTACAGGCTGCCCGAACGCAAAAAAAATGGTGGTTCGGGAAGAACTCGAGGCCATGCTCGAAATGGGCATCGTCGAGGAGTCCCACAGTGACTGGAGCAGCCCGGTGGTCTTGGTTCCCAAGGCCGACGGGTCGGTCCGGTTCTGTGTGGACTATAGAAAAGTCAATGCGGTGATTAAATTCGATGCGTACCCAATGCCTCATATTGACGAGTTGCTTGATCGACTAGGCATGGCTCGTTTTTATTCGACACTGGATTTGACAAAGGGATATTGGCAGATCCCCTTGACTCCATTATCCCTAGAGAAAATGGGCTTTTCCGCACTGTTTGGCTTACACCAGTTCGTCACACTTCCTTTTGGGCTGTTTGGGGCGCCCGCTACGTTCCAGCGGCTTATGGATAAGGTCCTCCACCCCCACACCACCTACGCAGCCGCATACTTGGACGACATCATTATTTATATTAATGACTTGCCGCGACACCTAAAACATCTAAGGGCCATCCTTAGGTTGCTGAGGTGAGCAGGTCTCACAGCTAACCCGAAGAAGTGTGCGATTGGGCAGGTGGAAGTACGGTATCTGGGTTTCCACTTGGGCAATGGGCAGGTGCATCCTCAAATCAATAAGACAGCAGCGATTGCGGCCTGCCCGAGGCCCAAGACCAAAAAGGGGGTGAGACAGTTCCTGGGGCTGGCTGGCTACTATCGTAGGTTTATACCTAATTATTCGGACGTCACCAGCCCACTGACTGATCTCACTAAAAAGGGGGCACCAGATCCGGTCCAGTGGACGGAGCAATGCCAGCAGGCTTTCTCTGAGGTAAAGGCTGCACTGTGTGAGGGGCCACTGTTACACTCCCCTGACTTTTCTCTCCCCTTTGTTTTGCAGACGGACGTGTCAGACAGAGGGCTGGGGGCTGTTCTGTCCCAGGAGGTGGAGGATCGTCCAGTGCTGTACATCAGCCGGAAGCTGTCGGTGCGTGAGGGCCGGTACAGCACCATAGAAAAGGAGTGCCTCGCCATCAAGTGGGCGGTCCTCGCCCTCCGCTACTATGTACTGGGACGCCCTTTCACCCTCTGTTCAGACTACGCCCCCCTCCAGTGGCTCCACCGCATGAAGGATGCCAACGTGTGGATCACCCGTTGGTATCTGGCACTCCAACCGTTTAAGTTCAAGGTGGTCCACAGGCCGGGGGTGCAGATGGTCATGGCAGATTTCCTCTCCCTTCAAGAGGGGGGGGAGTCAGCTGCAGGCCGGACGGCTCCCCGGCCTGAGTCGGGTGGTGGGGGTATGTGGCAGCGGGGGCATGGTCAAGCGTCGGTTTGTTAATGGAGGGCGGAGTCAGGGAAGGTAAGTGGCAGAATCACTGTACCTGATGAGAGTTAACCTGTGTTTGTGTGTCTTCCCCAGTGACCGCGCCCTATAAAACGAGAGAAAGAGAGCTCTCTCCCGACCCGTATGCATGTGTGAGAAAGTGAATGAGCTGAAAAGCCACACATATCATTAAAAATAAAATAGTTTCTGAGAACTCAGTTCTGGCCTGCCGTGCTTCTGTGCTCCACCCACCTGCTCTGGTTCTACATTACAGTATGTTCAAAATGTGCAATATGAATGAACTGTAATGCAATGGTATGATATATAGATATTTGCAGTATATACAAAACACGGTATGAATAAACAGTAGTGCAAATAGTGATAGTGGAATGAAGTCAGTTCAAGTCAATTCAGTTTGTTGGGGGGGTGTTGATGAGTGTGTGTGTGTGTGTGTGTGTGTGTGTGTGTGTGTGTGTGTGTAGGGGGGACCGTGGGGGTGCAGAGTTCAGCAGTGAGACAGCTGAAGGAAAAAAAAAAACTGTTCCTGAACCTGTATCTCAAATTAATAGAATATTTCCCAAGATTTACAATACAGAAATGTCCAACTTCTGAAAAGTATGTTCATTTATACTCTCAATACTTAGTTGGAGCTCCTTTACTATGAATTACTGCATCACTGAGGCGTGGCATGGAGCTGATCAGCCTGTGGCACTGCTGAGGTGTTACTGAAGCCCAGGTTGCTTTGATTGTGGCCTTCAGCTCGTCTGTATTTTTGGGTGGGGTGTTTCTTATCTTCCTCTTGACAGTAGCCCATAGAGTCTCTCTGAGGTTCAGGTCAGGTGAGTTGACTGGCCAATCAAACAGTAATATTATGGTCAGCAAATCATTTGGTCGTAGTTTTGGGCACTGTGCTAAGTCCTGCTGGAAAAGTAAATCAGCATCTCCATAAAGCTTGTCAGCAGATGGAAACATGACATGCTCTAAACTCTCCTGGTAAACGCTGCATTGACTTTGGACTTGACCAAACACAGTGGACCAACACCAGCAGATGACATGGCACCTCAAATCATCACAGACTGCAGAAACTTCACACTGGACTTCAAACACCTTGGATTCTGTGCCTCTCCAGTCTTCCTCCAGACTCGAGGACCTTGATTTCCAAATGAAATGCAAAATTTACTAAAAAGAGGACTTTGCAGCACTGAGCAACAGTCCAGTTCTTTCTCTCCTTAGCTCAGGTAAGACACTTCTGATGTTGTCTCTGGTTCAGGAGGGGCTTAGCAATGTGACGGTTGTTGTCCCTTTCCTGAAGATGCCTGTGCATGGTGGCTCTTGATGCACTGACCCCAGCCTCAGTCCACTCCTTGTGAAGCTCTCCTAAGTTCTTGAATCGACTTTTCCTGACAGTCCTTTCAAGGCTGTGCTCATCCCTGTTGCTTGTGCACCTTTTCCAGCCAGCAATGACCTTCTGTGGCTTACCCACTTTGTGGAGGGTGTTGATGACAGTCTTCTGGACAACTGTCAAGTCAGCAGTCCTCTCCATGCTTGTGGTTGTGTGGACTGAAGACTGAGAGATACATGATACTTATACTGTTTTACTCAAACTTGAAATGAAGCATTATCATATTTTGAGATCAGTGGTGCTGGATGATATTCTGCAACAGACATTATTCGAGCCCGGACAGGTACATGAGGGAAGTTTGTGTATAAGATTACCAGTAGATAAAATAATTTGAGAGATGATATGATAATGTAATCAGGCTCATCAGAGCAGAGCGTGACATTTCCAGGACAGTGTGTGAGATCACTTAACAGTCAGTAAAATGCCCATCTTTCATTTTACATATGGTATTTTTTTAAATACATTTTTCTTTAGTTCAAATGGCCCTATGTTATAGTTAGAGATGACTTGAAAACACTTTTTTTTCTTGTCAAGTTAGCTAAAGCGCTTAAAAATATACATGATGAAATACAACCCCAAATCAGAAGAAGTTATAATGGTATGCAAAATGCAAACTTTGTTGGTCAACTTCATTTCATTTGTTAATATACATCCATTCCTGTGTTTCAGGTCTGCAACACATTCCAAAAAAAGGTGGGACGGGGGCAATTTAGGGTGAGTAATGATGTAAAACAATTCAATAATGATGTGATTTGAAACAGGTGATGTCAACAAGTGACTGTAATCATGATTTGGAACAAAATCAGTATCCAGTAAAGGCCGAGTCTTTGAGGAGTAAAGATGGGCCAAGGATCTCCAGTTTGTCAACAAATGCGTGAGAAAATAATTGGAATGTTTAAAAACAATGTTGGGCGGCACGGTGGTGTAGTGGTTAGCGCTGTCGCCTCACAGCAAGAAGGTCCGGGTTCGAGCCCCATGGCCGGCGAGGGCCTTTCTGTGTGGAGTTTGCATGTTCTCCCCGTGTCCGCGTGGGTTTCCTCCGGGTGCTCCGGTTTCCCCCACAGTCCAAAGACATGCAGGTTAGGTTAACTGGTGACTCTAAATTGACCGTAGGTGTGAATGTGAGTGTAAATGGTTGTCTGTGTCTATGTGTCAGCCCTGTGATGACCTGGCGACTTGTCCAGGGTGTACCCTGCCTTTCGCCCGTAGTCAGCTGGGATAGGCTCCAGCTTGCCTGCGACCCTGTAGAACAGGATAAAGCAGCTAGAGATGATGAGATGAGATGAAAAACAATGTTCCTCAAAGAAATATAAGAAGGGATTTGGATATTTCACCCTCTACAGTGCATAATATCATTAAATGATGCAAGGAATCTGTAAGAATTTCAGTGTGTAAAGGGCAAAGGGCCAAAGCCTAATCTGAAACCCTGTGATCTCTCATCCCTCACTGCATCAGGAACCGTAACTCATCCATAGCTGATAGAACCACATGGGCTCAGGATTACTTTATCAAACCTTTTTCAAGCTACAATACGGAGTTACAGCCACAAACACCAGATAAAACTTTACTGTGCAAAAAGGAAGCCGCATGTTAATTGTGTCCAGAAGTGCCATCGACTTCTCTGGGCTTGGAGGCGTCTGGGATGGACCATCACACAGTGGAAACGTGTATTGTGGTTAGACGAATCAGTATTCCAGGTTTTTTTTTTTGGAAGAAACGGACGCCGTGTGCTCTGAAGACAAAAAGGACCAGACTGTTACCAGGAACAAGTCCAAAAGCCAGCATGTATCATGGCATGGGCTTGTGTCAGTGCCCTTGGTAAAGGTAACTTACACTTCTGTGATGGAGCATTAATACAGAAAAGTACAGTGAGGTTTTGGAGCAACATATGCTGCCTCCAAGACGACATCTTTTCCAGGGAGATTTCAACAAGACAATGCAAAACCACATTCTGCATCTTAGCTTGCTTGGTGACCGGGGCATTTTTGCAGCCAGGTTATAAAATACAGTTTTGCACTCTATTTAAAAATACAGCACAATGCACTGTCTTTAATATTAAAATACAATATCGAGCACAAAGGATTATCGGTAAAATGCCTGAGCTGACAAATGCATGAACTCCATCTCTCAGCTGTCACCCTGAGCAACGATTACTGTAAATAAATCCACTAAAAACGCTCTTTTTATTAAATTGAAGCGAAACGGATGGATGAGTGTCTCCTCTGATACCTGATTCGACTATAAATTGGAATGAGATGAGACAGCGAGAGGTTATGGAGTAAATACATTCCCAGGAAAGCGTGCAAATGTATTTGTGTGTGGTTTTTTTGCATGCATGAATGCATAATTGTCTCATTAGTGTAAACAGAAAAGCAGAACAGATTTTTTAGCACCTCATTAAATAGATTAAAGTCACAGCAGGAGATTAGTGGGATAAAAACATGGACTTATCGATCCTAGAGCAGTCGATCCTGCCAGAAAGATTACGGTTAAGCCTTAAACACTGAAACACAAAGCCAATATTCTTAAACAAAGAGAAACCTGAGTACACACTCGACTCCCGGTCTGATTGAGGCTTTAAAGACATAATGTACTGTATGTTCTGTAACTGTTTACTTCACCTCTTCAACTCTCTCACAGGAGAATGAATCGCTCTTATGATGTAAAATTAGTCGAGTCATTTTTTCTTTTCGTTTTGGAAATGTAAAGGAGTGAAAATTTTAAAAGATGGTTTATGTGAGAAGATTTAATCATGCCAATCAAACTTGCTGGATATCCGTTTGGGAAGAGAAAGTTCTCTTTGCTGTATACAGTTTTAGTTATGGACATATTTTTATTTTTTATTCACATTCACACCTACGGTCAATTTAGAGTCACCAGTTAACCTAACCTGCATGTCTTTGGACTGTGGGGGAAACCGGAGCACCCGGAGGAAACCCAGGCGGACACGGGGAGAACATGCAAACTCCGCACAGAAAGGCCCTTGCCGGCCACGGGGCTCGAACCCGGACCTTCTTGCTGTGAGGCGACAGTGCTAACCACTACACCACCGTGCCGCCCTTAAAATGTTCATGGTGTCAAGAAACGTTCACCTGGAAAAGAGAGTGAAAGTTTTGAATGCAGCTCAGGAAAATTCATTCAAAACCTGACTATTGTTCAGCAAAGTTCTGTCTGAAAGGAATATTCCTAACCACAGCATCTGTTACCATGGCAACTATCACATCCAGCTCCATCACTGATCCAGGAGCCATGGTTTCACCCCCCAATCTTAAACAGCACTTTTTTTCCTTCTAGCCTTTTGGTTTGTTTGTTTGCAACTCAATTTGGTTTTAATGAAGGTTTTTTTTTAACAGCTGAGTCAAGCCTTGAACAAACTGAGCTTGAGATACAAAAAAATACATGGAAAAACACTCATCCATCAGAGCAAAATTGTTCGTATCAATTTCAGTCCAATGCCATGTTCACGGTTTGGAAGTGAGGAGGATGGATCCAGAAAGTATGGAGAGCAGAAAGGGTCAGAATATCCGATCTCTCAGGAGTGGTGTGTGTAGGTTGACAGAGGGGGTTTGGAGATGGAGATGGTAGCACAGGCTGTTGTGTATACTTGTTGTCATGTAATGGGTCAGAACAGCGTCCTGTACGTTGTGCGCTGAGTGCAAGCAGGGACTCTGGAAAGACGAACTATGGCGGCAGAAATAAGAAAGAACCATAAGGTAACATGGACATGACTGAGTCCTGGGATATAAAACAAACATTATTGGTTTGTAAGCTTTACACGAGCTACAGGATACACTGTATTATCGTTATGTTTAATGAAATGGCTGACATTTACAGTCACGTACCCCACACCCTCTCCCTCACTGCAGCCATCTCTCCTTCTTCCCTCAACACACCTCCCCCCAGTCATCACAGCAGCCCCCTCATCCCCCACCTCAACACAGACTCCTCCATGCATTACTGCAGACCAGGTCAGAGGTCAACTGAGGAAGCTTCACCCCAGGAAAGCAGCAGGCCTGGACAAGGTGTGTCCCCAACTACTGAAGACCTGCACTGCTGAACTGGGTGAACCACTCCAACACATCTTCAACCTCAGCCTGCAGCTGGGGAGAGTGCCCACCCTCTGGGAGACATCATGTATCATTCCAGTTCCCAAAAAGAACCGGCCCAGCGAGCTGGACGACTTCCGACCGGTGGCACTCACTTCACATCTGATGAAGACGTTGGAGCGGCTCTTCCTCAGCCTCCTCAGACCCCAGGTACAACATGCCCAGGACTGTCTGCAGTTTGCGTACCGGGCAGGTGTTGGTGTGGAAGACGCCATCCTCTACCTGCTACACCGAGCCCACTCACATCTGGATAAGGGAAATGGCACAGTGAGGATCCTCTTCTTGGACTTCTCGAGTGCCTTCAACACCATCCAGCCCCTATTGCTTCTGGACAAACTGAACAGGATGAGAGTGGACCCCTGCCTGGTCACCTGGATCTCCAGCTACCTCACTGACAGGCCGCAGTACGTCAGGCTGAAGGACATCACGTCTGACACTGTGATTAGCAGCACCAGAGCACCCCAGGGCACGGTGCTGGCCTCTCTTCTCTTCACCCTGTACACCGCGGACTTCT
The DNA here is from genome assembly GCF_027579695.1 of Neoarius graeffei. Classification (NCBI taxonomy): domain Eukaryota; kingdom Metazoa; phylum Chordata; class Actinopteri; order Siluriformes; family Ariidae; genus Neoarius; species Neoarius graeffei. Next base: position 3,905,700 of record NC_083572.1, on the reverse strand, counting down.
GCTACAACTCGGAGCTGTGTCACATTCAGAAGTTTGCCGATGACACAGCCATCGTTGGGTGTATCAGGGACAACAGAGAGGAGGAGTATAGGAGCCTGGTGAGGGACTTTGCTGTGTGGTGCAACAGGAACCATCTGCAGCTCAACACCTCGAAGACCAAGGAACTGGTCATTGACTTTGGGAGGTCCAGACCAAGGTCACGACCAGTTCTGATCGAGGGAGTCGAGGTGGAGGCTGTGGATTCCTACAAGTACCTCGGGCTGTGGCTGGACAGCAAGCTGGACTGGACTTGCAACACCAAACACTTATACAGGAAGGGACAGAGCAGGCTATACTTCCTTAGGAGGCTGCGGTCCTTTAACATCTGCAGGAAACTCCTGTGGATGTTCTATCAGTCTGTGGTCGCCAGTGTCCTGTTTTACACCGTGGTGTGCTGGGGGGGCAGCACATCCAAGAAGGACACATCCAGGCTGGACAAACTGATCAGGTGGGCCAGCTCTGTGGTCGGCATGAAGCTGGACTCTCTGGTGACAGTGGCAGAGGAGAGGTCTATGGACAAACTATTGAACATCATGGACGATGCCAGTCACCCTCTGCACACCATCATCAGCAACCAGAGGAGCCTGTTCAGCGACAGAATGCTCCTTCCCAAGTGCAGGACAAACAGACTCAAAAACTCCTTTGTCCCTCATGCCATCAGACTATACAACTCCTCTCTGGGGGGCAGGAGGGGTAACAGGAGGACAGAGGATGGGAAGGAGCAGTAGCCTAGCCTAACAATAAGCAATACTGAACAATGTGCAATATAATGTGCAATATAAAGTGCAATATCTCTCCTGCCGCCCCCCTTCTCCCCCTTTTTTCTCCTTCCCCCCTCCCCTTCCTCTCTTTCCCATATCTTATTTTTTTTAAATTTGTATATGCAAATACTTGATTTATTTTAATTTATCTAGAAGTTTTCTCTATTTCTTTTCTCTGTTTATCTGTAATGATGCTGCTGGAATCTTAATTTCCCTGAGGGAACCCTCCCAAAGGGATCAATAAAGTTTTATCTAATCTAATCTAATCTAATCTAATCTAATCTAATCTAATCTAATCTAATCTAATCTAATCATGATTATTGCATGTTTCGTTTCTCAAAATGGCTGACGTTTACGAGTAATGGAACAATAACAGCTGTCAAACCCAGATAATCACGGAAACCAATTTTTGACAAGCTATCGAAATCCTTTCTCTTCATCCCATCACAAATTCTGACTGCTAATCATTTTTCCCCCATAATTCATTCCCAATAACCATAACTTTTATTTTATTTTTTGTCGCAAGTGCTTTAAATAGTAACATTAGGACGAGAAATGACGGCAAATCATGGTTTTCATTTGATCGGTTCAACTACGACGTAAAAAAAATCTCCATTCAAGGGGATTTCCTGTGGAGTTAATTATCCCATTTCCACTTCCACTTGAAATTGCTTAGGCTTAGTGTACACGTCGTCCTCGCAGTTAGACAAGGGTCATTTCTCGCTCAGTTTTCCAGATATCTAGATAAAACTTGGTGTGCATGTAGGTAGTGATCATCTGTGATCTCCATATCATGCACGATGTCACATGACGTCATAGATTTTTCAGGAATGGCTATGAACGGGACCAGCTGGTACAGTACCAGGACAAGCTAGACAAAATTCTTTCATGCCATCTTCCATGGCCCTTATACCTGAACACTTTTTTGCACTCATTTGACCTCTGACCTTGACCCTTTGCCAGAATGAGGTCAAAGGTCACTTATGTGTTAAATTGCTACTCCTCCCTCATTTTTTCATGAATTTTCACCAAATGGGGTCTGAAGAACTTATTTGGGGGGCTTCAAAACAGTTTCCATCGGCTAAGCGAGTTGACCTTTTTTCACTGTGACCTTGAACTTGTAAATTAGGTGAGCCAATAGCAAAAAATCATAGTTTTGTCTATTTTTCATGGTCTTTGAGCTAGCCTTGCTCCTTTGCCATAGAAAAACATGTTCTATTGAATATTTATAGTTTTGACCTTTTGACCTAGGTCAATATAAGGTCACATATTTTCAATGGCCTATATCTCAAAAACAGAGCAAGATAAAGCAATAGTTCCTATTAACCATGAATAGGAAGTCATATATGGGCTTTCATTTGGGAACATTGGTTTTACCCTGGAGTGAGTGACCTTGACAGGTCAGATCAATGATCTGCATATTTTTCACTGGCTTGCATCAAGAAATTGCTGAAAGACAGGAACTTTGTAACTATTACTAACCATGGAAGTCTTATATCATTTTCCCTTTGTCATCAGATTCCAGACAAGTGGCCTCATTTCTCTCAGTTCTGTGATCTTGACTTTCGTCCCAAGGCCTCAGGTGTGGAAATGGGATACCACGGTGCCCTTGGCACACTACCTCTAGTTTACATTGTTTTTGTTTTAAGTCAATAAAGTATTCATTGTTTTGAACTATTATAAACGAGTATTTATTGCAATGACTGTGAACCTGATTTCCTAGCCTGTGTTGGTCCTCGGGTTTGGTCAGACAGCTGCTTGGAATTGGGTTGAGTTGAGTGGACATGTGATATATACTTTTTTTTTCCACTGTGTTCTGTCAAAATGACGCAAATCGCTCGCCGTGTTGTTTCAGTGATGTAGACTCGGCTGTAGCGGAAGTTTCTGGCGAGGAGCACTGATTGTGAGGTCCCGTACAATCGAAGCTCTCAGGCGAGTGGGGGAGGGGATTCCCCGCCGAGGTTGCACGCAGTGTGTTAGCATGAGCATGTAACCTATGGGAAATGAATATTGTGTTGGATTAGCACTAATCCCATGTTTTGGAAAATTGAAAATGTTGTCTTGGGCCCCTTTGGGGTGTCACCAATCCATATGGAGCGGTGTCCATTTGCATAGGTGAACAGATAGTGAGACAGAGAGACAGACAGACAGACTTCCTTTAGTAGTATAAATATAATTTAAATACGTGAAAAATATTCAAGGTGATATTTGATATTCGCAACTCACTATTTGTCGTCCAGAGCTGAAAGCATTCACCGTACTCGGACTTAAAAATATACGAAGCTAACAAATATGAGATGTGGTGCGATTTAAGGCTATAACTTCAATAATCTCAAAACTACGCTTAAGTGGAAGTTCTTTGACCATGATTACATCATTTCTCACGCTTTCACTGGTGAATTAGTGGTTTGTTTGTTTTTTCTAGATTAATAATTGTTTTTATACTGTACTTGGAACTCAGTTTCTGTAAACTCCTTGTTTGTCAGTGTTGAAATTAAAGATGACAGTGTTTGATTCATATGGAATCAATTTTGTGCCAAAATGTTCATACAATACTTTTGAAATATCAAACAAAAACGACAAATCAAAATACAAAAAAAGAAAAAAAAGTCAATTTTTTTAGACTGGCAAACAAATTATTCGTGTAATCATGCAAAATATCAGTCTATTACTCTTCAGAAACCTTTTATTTTTGTTCCGCGTCTTTCTCAGTTTTGTTTGACGTAATTTATTTTGGTTGCGATTCCAGCTTTCTCGTTTGCGCTCCCTGACTTTTTGCTTGCAGTTTTGGCACAAACTTCACGTGTGGGTGGGCTGTCCAGGAATGCATTCCCATTGGCTAACTTGTGTTTGACTGACAGCTCCGCTCAGCCATTCCCTACTTGGATTCTGGCGGACTGTTTGACGAGTGACCGATCCATTGACGGTACACAAGGATGGAGTGGACTTCAGTGGCGACTATGATATTGAATTAATTCAACAAAGTGTAAATTCAATATCATAGTCGCCACTGAAGTCCACTCCATCCTTGTTTACTGTCAATGGATCAGTCACTCGTCACACAGTCCGCCAGAATCCGAGTAGGGAATGGCTGAGCGGAGCTGTCAGTCAAACACAAGTTAGCCAATGGGAATGCATTCCTGGACAGCCCGCCCACACGTGAAGTTTGTGCCAAAACTGCAAGCAAAAAGTCAGGGAGCGCAAACGAGAAAGCTGGAATCGCAACCAAAATAAATTACGTCAAACAAAACTGAGAAAGACGCGGAACAATAATAAAAGGTTTCTGAAGAGTAATAGACTGATATTTTGCACGATTACACGAATAATTTGTTTGCCAGTCTAAAAAAATTGACTTTTTTTCTTTTTTTGTATTTTGATTTGTTGTTTTTGTTTGATATTTCAAAAAGTATTGCATGAACATTTTGGCACAAAATTGATTCCATAGATTCATGGCCTGTAATACACAGGCAGGCACACACACACACCTGAGACTTGTCACTTTAACAGAGCACTACACACATTTCATCACCATTTCTACACGTGTAAGAAAGTGTGCTGTGTGAGCTTTCAGAGTGCTGTGTGACGGGTCAGTCGCGCATCGTATCATCACAGTCATGACATTAAAAAAAAAAAAACTCGCTCAGATAAAATAATAATTATAATAATGCAATGCTGCAAGCTTAAACAGTTCAATTCCACTTTGTTTTTTGAAACAAACGTGTCACTCTTCCCTTGATGAAGGTCAATCAAGCGAAGTTGCGACTGTTGACAATTTTACAATGTCCTGAAAGTTTTAGAAGCCTTTAAAAAGTTGAGATTTTTAAAATAAAGGTGAAAAAAATACCATTTAAATGTCATCACTTTGGCTAAGTCCACCATTTTAGTCGTTTGCATTATTAGGATATGAACTTGTAAGCTTGGCTGACAGGTGATGAGTTTAATGCCATCATGTATTGTCCGTCATCCACGTTTAACAAAAATTGCTTCTTCTCTCTCAATTCTTCACCGATTTTTATTCTTTGTGGCAGGAAGGTACGGTAGGTCTGCCTGGGGTGCACATAGATAGCTTCAACCCACATTTGTATAATTGCAATTAATATATAATTGAAAATATGGAGTAATTAATCAATCCCTAACGAGCAGTTTTCACACAAATTGCTTCTTCTCTCTCAATTCTTCACCGATTTTGGTTCTTTCTGACATGAAGGTAGGGGAACCTAGGGCGCATAGAACTTCTACCCAGATTTGCTTCATTACAATTATTAATGAAGCTATGGACTAATTAAGCCTTTAATGAGCAGTTCAACAAAAATCAGTCAATTCCTTGCCATTTTGGATTCTTTCTGACAAATATTTGAAATGAGAGTAGAACTGCGCCCACTTCCTTCTGGACTAGACGGGGCCAGAGTGAGCTACACCGTCACTGATTGTCTCGTATATCTTGTTGAGGGATGGTTTAGGCCAATTAGCAGCATCGTTTATATCTTCCATCATCATCATTTTTTTCTTTTGGCTGTTCCTGTTAGGAATTGCAACAGTGGATTACGTTCCTGCATCTCCTCCTGTTCTCCATATCTTCTCCTGTCCCACCAATCGTCCTCATGCCCTCCTTTACCATATCCATAAATTTCATATTTGGTCTTCCTCTTGGGGTGGCACGGTGGTGTAGTGGTTAGCGCTGTCGCCTCACAGCAAGAAGGTCCGGGTTCGAGCCCCGTGGCTGGCGAGGGCCTTTCTGTGCGGAGTTTGCATGTTCTCCCCGTGTCCGCGTGGGTTTCCTCCGGGTGCTCCGGTTTCCCCCACAGTCCAAAGACATGCAGGTTAGGTTAACTGGTGACTCTAAATTGAGCGTAGGTGTGAATGTGAGTGTGAATGGTTGTCTGTGTCTATGTGTCAGCCCTGTGATGACCTGGCGACTTGTCCAGGGTGTACCCCGCCTTTCGCCCGTAGTCAGCTGGGATAGGCTCCAGCTCGCCTGCGACCCTGTAGAACAGGATAAAGCGGCTAGAGATAATGAGATGAGATGGTCTTCCTCTTTTCCTTCTCCCAAACAACTCAATCTCCAGCATTCTTCCTCCATGAAAGTTCAGAATTCAATCCTCTTGTCCCATTTTGTGCTTCCATCTTCAAATCTGTACTCTTACATAAGAGCTGTGTCCTGATGTGACCTGATGTGACTTGTTTTATTCGGGGCTCAGGGCCAAAATCCTCCTTTTGGGTTCCTGTGGTAATAAAAACAAACATCCCAAGAAAAAAACCAAGCATGATCATGTGATTTCCTTTGCCTTGTTTCCTGCCATGGTGACCAAATATAACACATACAGAGCTTCTGTTAGAGACGTGTTCAGATGTGCAGGCTTTGAAGCCAGGACTGGATCATCTTTGTGGGTTTTTATTTGGTGCGTTCAAAGCAGAGAAAAGAGAGCGAGAGGGAAAGGGAGGGGTTTTCTGGAACATTCTGATTCATTGGTCCATCCATTAACTGATCCATCCATCCATCCATCCATCCATCCATCCATCCATCCATCGATGTCTGAACTTCTTACATTCTTACATTCAGATTATTTCAGTCATCAAGGATAAGAACATGTAACCACATGTTACAGTGGTATGCAAAAGTTTGAGCACCCCTGGTCAAAATTGCTGTTACTGTGAACAGTTTAGCAAGTTGAAGATGAAATGATCTCCAAAAGGCATAAAGTTAAAGATGACTCATTCCCTTTATATTTTAAGCAAAAACAATTTTTTATTTTCTTTTTTTTTACATTTTCAAAATTACAAAAATGGAAAAGGGCCCAAAGCAAAAGTTTGGGCACCCTGCATGGTTAGTACCTAGTAACACCCGCTTTGGCAAATATCACAGCTTGTAAACACTTTTTGTAGCCGGCTAATAATCTTTCAGTTCTTACCTGGGGGATTTTCACACATTCGACCTTGCAAAAGGCTTCCAGTTCTACAAGTTTCCTGGGCTGTCTTGCATATCTACAGATTTTCAATGATGTTTAGGTCAGGGGACTGTGAGGGCCCGGGCAAAACCTTCAGCTTGGGCCTCTTGAGGTATTCCATTGTAGATTTTGAGGTGTGTTTTGGATCATCGTCTTATTGTAGGACCCGTCCTCTTTTTAACTTCAACTTTTTTACAGATGGTGTGATGTTTGCTTCCAGAATTTGCTGGTATTTATTCGAATCCATGCTTCCCTCGACCAGTGAAATGCGCCCTGTGCCACTGGCTGCAACACAACCCCAAAGCATGATCGATCCACACCCATGCTTCAGAGTTGGAGAGGTGGTTTTTTTCCTGGAATTTGGCACCCTTTTTTCTCCAAACATACCTTTGCACATTGTGGCCAAAAAGTTCTATTTTGATTTCATCAGTCCACAGGACTCGTTTCCAAAATGCATCAGGCTTATTTAGATGTTCATTTGCAAACTTCAGTCGCTGAATTTTGTGGCTAGGACGCAGGAAAGGTTTTCTTCTGATGAATCTTCCATGAAGGTCATATTTGTTCAGGTGTCGCTGCATAGTAGAACAGTGCACCACCACTCCAGGGTCTGCTCAATCTTTCTGAAGGTCTTTTGCAGTCAAACAGGGGTTTTTATTTGCCTTTCTAGCAATCCAACGAGCAGTTCTTTCAGAAAGTTTTCTTCATCTTCCAGACCTCAACTTGATCTCCACTGTTTCTGTTAACTGCCATTTCTTAATAACATTACAATCTGAGGAAACAGCTACCTGAATACACTTTGCTACGTTCTTGTAGCCTTCTCCTGCTTTGTGAGCATCGATTATTTTATTATTCAGAATGCGAGGGAGTTGCTTAGAGGAGCCCATGGCTGTTGATTTTAGGGATAAGTTTGAGGAGTCAGAGAATTTATACAGCTTTGAAACCTGCATCATCTGACCTTTCCTAATGAAGAATTTGAACAAGCCACAGCTCAATAAGCTAATTAAGGTCTGGAACCTTGGTAAAAGTTACCTGAGAACTCAAATGTATGGGGGTGCCCAAACTTTCGCATGGTGTTCCTTTTCTTTTTTCACTCTCCAATTGTACAAAACAAAAATAATACACAAATCTTGCAAAAAACGCTGAAAAGAAATGTGTCGTCTTTACCTTTATGCCTTTTGGTGATCAGTTTATCTTCTGCTCACTTAACTATTCACAGTAACAGACATTTTCAGTAAGGGTGCCCAAACTTTTGCATGCCACTGTATACTTGTGAACCAGACTGTGAGCATCTCGGGTCAGTCAGTTCCCACCAAGAAGCACTTGATGAACGTAAATGCATTTAAAGATGCGTATTTGTGGATCATAAGATTACATTAACTTCCTTCACAGTACAGCATATGGACTCTCTCTCTCTCTCTCTCTCTCTCTAATAATCTACTAAAACTCCATAGGAATGTACACTGTATGCCCAAAAGTATGTGAACACCTGACCATCACGCCCATCCACTCTTCTGGGAAGGCTTTCCACTAGATTTTGGGGCGTGGCTCTAGAGAGTTGTGTTCATTCATTTCAGCTACAAGAGCATTATTGAGGTCCGAGTATGATGTTGAGGAGGCTCCTGTTTCAGCTCCAGCTCATCCCAAGAGTGTTCAGTGGGGTTGAGTTCAGCCAGGGCTGTGTGCAGGACACTTGAGTTCTTCGTTCCATCCTGAACACACCATGGAGCTTCTTAATCGTCATGCTGGAGCAGGTTTTGGTTCCAGTGAAGGGAAACTGTAACGCTGCAGTGGATAGAGACGTTCGACACTACTGTGTGTTTTTAACTTTGTGGCAACAGTTTCGGGAAGAATACGGGTGAGGTGGTCAGGGGTGCACATACTTTTGTCTATATGAGTAATAGTACTTGGATGTCTCTCATCTCATCTCATTATCTCTAGCCACTTTATCCTGTTCTACAGGGTCGCAGGTAAGCTGGATCCTATCCCAGCTGACTACGGGTGAAAGGCGGGGTACACCCTGGACAAGTCGCCAGGTCATCACAGGGCTGACACTTATACCCTGTCCACACTAGGGATTTTGTACCGATACGAAACTACTTTCGTACCGCAACACCTGTCCACACTAGCAACTATACCGGTACTGTAGCGGTATAAATGTATTGGTACGTAACCCACAAATGTATGGGTTTCGTACCGGTACAGTATCGGTACTGTAGCGCTTCGCTGTAGTGTGGATGGATGAAGCGGTTCTGTATCAATACAAATATAATGCGCAAGCGCAATGAACCATTCCTACGTCTTCCGGGTTATTCATACAATACAATACGCACGTGCTTTCCAGCTGTAAATACAACCCCGATTCCAAAAAACTTGGGACAAAGTACAAATTGTAAATAAAAACGGAATGCAATGATGTGGAAGTTTCAAAATTCCATATTTTAATCAGAATAGAACATAGATGACATATCAAATGTTTAAACTGAGAAAATGTATCATTTAAAGAGAAAAATTAGGTGATTTTAAATTTCATGACAACAACACATCTCAAAAAAGTTGGGACAAGGCCATGTTTCCCACTGTGAGACATCCCCTTTTCTCTTTACAACAGTCTGTAAACGTCTGGGGACTGAGGAGACAAGTTGCTCAAGTTTAGGGAGAGGAATGTTAACCCATTCTTGTCTAATGTAGGATTCTAGTTGCTCAACTGTCTTAGGTCTTTTTTGTCGTATCTTCCGTTTTATGATGCGCCAAATGTTTTCTATGGGTGAAAGATCTGGACTGCAGGCTGGCCAGTTCAGTACCCGGACCCTTCTTCTACGCAGCCATGATGCTGTAATTGATGCAGTATGTGGTTTGGCATTGTCATGTTGGAAAATGCAAGGTCTTCCCTGAAAGAGACGTCGTCTGGATGGGAGCATATGTTGCTCTAGAACCTGGATATACCTTTCAGCATTGATGGTGTCTTTCCAGATGTGTAAGCTGCCCATGCCACACACACTAATGCAACCCCATACCATCAGAGATGCAGGCTTCTGAACTGAGCGCCGATAACAACTCGGGTCGTCCTTCTCCTCTTTAGTCCGAATGACACGGCGTCCCTGATTTCCATAAAGAACTTCAAATTTTGATTCGTCTGACCACAGAACAGTTTTCCACTTTGCCACAGTCCATTTTAAATGAGCCTTGGCCCAGAGAAGACGTCTGCGCTTCTGGATCGTGTTTAGATACGGCTTCTTCTTTGAACTATAGAGTTTTAGCTGGCAACGGCGGATGGCACGGTGAATTGTGTTCACAGATAATGTTCTCTGGAAATATTCCTGAGCCCATTTTGTGATTTCCAATACAGAAGCATGCCTGTATGTGATGCAGTGCCGTCTAAGGGCCCGAAGATCACGGGCACCCAGTATGGTTTTCCGGCCTTGACCCTTACGCACAGAGATTCTTCCAGATTCTCTGAATCTTTTGATGATATTATGCACTGTAGATGATGATATGTTCAAACTCTTTGCAATTTTACACTGTCGAACTCCTTTCTGATATTGCTCCACTATTTGTCGGCGCAGAATTAGGGGGATTGGTGATCCTCTTCCCATCTTTACTTCTGAGAGCCGCTGCCACTCCAAGATGCTCTTTTTATACCCAGTCATGTTAATGACCTATTGCCAATTGACCTAATGAGTTGCAATTTGGTCCTCCAGCTGTTCCTTTTTTGTCCCTTTAACTTTTCCAGCCTCTTATTGCCCCTGTCCCAACTTTTTTGAGATGTGTTGCTGTCATGAAATTTCAAATGAGCCAATATTTGGCATGAAATTTCAAAATGTCTCACTTTCGACATTTGATATGTTGTCTATGTTCTATTGTGAATACAATATCAGTTTTTGAGATTTGTAAATTATTGCATTCCGTTTTTATTTACAATTTGTACTTTGTCCCAACTTTTTTGGAATCGGGGTTGTAAAACGTCAAAATGGCTCAAAATGACCGTGGAGCTACATGGAGCAAAGAAAGGGGGGAGAAAGGGAGGGAGAGAGGGGGAAAGAGGGAGGAAGAAAGGAGGAAGAGGGGAAAAGGGAGGGGAAGAGAAGGGAAGAGGGAAAAAGTGATGGGGGAGAAAGGGAGAATCGTTTTCTTTGTTTGTTTCTCAACTGCCTCGTACGTTTTATACGATTCGACTGAATAAATGAGCACCAGAAATACAGACTGTACATTGACAACAAAAAGCACACACACGTTGTTTCATCCGCCATATTCTCGGAAGGAAGTTACTCGGTAACCACGGAAACATTTCGCGCACACACATTTCAACTTCCGTGAAAGAAAACCGCAAACATTTCTCGCTAGTGTGGACAGATGCACTAAACTGTACCGGTATACTTTGTATTGATACAGTTATACCACTTTCATACCGGTATAAGTGTGAACACAGCAATAGACACAGACAACCATTCACACTCACATTCACACCTACGGTCAATTTAGAGTCACCAGTTAACCTAACCTGCATGTCTTTGGACTGTGGGGGAAACCGGAGCACCCGGAGGAAACCCACGCGGACACGGGGAGAACATGCAAACTCCGCACAGAAAGGCCCTCGCCGGCCACGGGGCTCGAACCCGGACCTTCTTGCTGTGAGGTGACAGCGCTAACCACTACACCACCGTGCCGCCCCATTTGAACTTTATTGATTGATTTATTTATCTAATTGTTCAAATGTTTTGTTTATTTCAGTTCACTATTTTCTGTTTTTTTTTGTTTTAATGTTTTTGTCGTCCAGCCATTTTTATTCAGTAAAAAACAAAACAAAAGAAAAAAACCCCAGCAATTTTTGTGCTTTTATTGCTACATTTTTATGACCTTATTTGCCTTTAATGTTTTTGAACAAGAGTAATGGTCTTCATATTAAAGACAAATAAACCAATAAACAGTGTGTAAAATAGATAAAATACAGAATGACGAAGGCTCCGCCCATTATGACACAGAGCTGTAATTGATACTCAGTTAATCATTAAGAGTCACGTACAGAGAGAGAGAGAGAGAGAGAGATGTATTAATGCTATGGTCTGTCATGCACTGTATAAACATCAAACACAAACATTAATAATGTTATCCCTCCATCACCTCCTTCACTTTTCATCACATTTTTCATTTTGTTCGTTTGTCACATTTTTACGTGGACAGCTTCACATTCTCGGACAACACGGCATTAAACCACCGTCCTTTAATGACATGTCTGTCGTTACCGAAGCGTTAAACGTCTAATCTCGTGCATGTGGAAATCTGTGATGAGTAAACTGACTGAGACTCCGTGAACCAGGTGTTGAACTGACCAGGTTTCTCACAGGATCATATCACACAGGTGATCATTTGTCTTCTGGAAGTGAAAACATTACAAGCTGTCTCATGCATTCGGAAGTCAGTGAACACATCCTTCATCATCATCATCATCATCATCAGACAGCTTAAATCCTCCTCAGTCCAACGAGCTTTCTCATTTCTGTGAGTTAAACAGGTCCACAGATACGGTATAAAAGCCACGGAAATTGTTTCTGTTTGTTAAAAATCGACACTTTGTAATCAACCAGTTGATCTTCTGACTTTCCTGGAGGTTCCTTTGTGGGTTTTTTAGACACCAGAAACCAAACCGAGTGTCAAAAGTGCTGTAAAACCAACCAGGAGATTTATACGTTTGCTGTGTGAAGCACAGGAGCGGCCTCCAGTCTGTGTTTTCGTCTGTGATGACAGAAGATGATGATCACAGTCTGGAAAAAAGACAAGGAAGTGTTACAAAGACGAGTATTTTTTTCCCCAAAATGCATTCGCATACACATGTAATAATTAACTAGAAGATAAAGAGACAGCGAGAGAGAGAAAACGCTTTCCTCCGAGTGTGTGACGCTGAATTGTGACTCAGCATCATCATGAGCTAACAAACACCGAAACACTTTCGATTTCAGGTTGTTTTGAAATAATCCTCTATGGTGACGTCACATATCGCATCACCAGGCTCTGATTCAACTCTGAAGTTCTTTAGAAACCCACCTGAGACGCGCAGTTCGGTTGTGTTCATTCTGTGGCCTGAGCTGGCCAACAGGATGCAGAAGTACATGCCGCTGTAGCTTGGCTTGACGTCTTCAATGGTTAGCTTTAAATCTTGATCTTTATATTCGCAGTAGATGTGTGGAGACACTTCCTCAGTAGTTCTCTCACAATCACACAGCTTTGTAGTTCCGTTTGTCCAATAATAATCCACCACTTTGACATGTTTGTCGATGCTGCAGGTCAGCGTGACGTCCTCACCGCACTTTGGAGTCAGCACCTGTTCAGTGCTCACGCTCATCTGATTCGTACCTGTAAAGAAACATACAGAAAACAACAACATTTAGCTCCGTTAAGAACTTTAGACTCAACTTCCAGCACTCGAGAACTTGTGGGAAGATCTTCTGTCTTTAACATTCCCCAAAACTAAGGTCTCACATCGCCGGAATCACTTGACAGCCCTTCCATTGGAATACACGGGATCCACGGAGCGACCTTGACAACCGGGAGGGCGTGGCTTACATCTCTGGAAAGTTTGGTCATGCTGAAAATTGCTGTGAGGTCAAGCACTGGATGAATTCATCCATTGCAACCGTGAAGGCATCCTTGAGGTATACGTGAGGCTTACGTGGGCTACTGGGGGTTACCGTAGCATTCCGTCACAACCATTGAACTCAAAATGTTCAAAAGTTTGCCTAGCGGGCGTGGTTTATTTTGTCTTGCCGTGGCTATGCCGTACTGCAAGTGTGAAAACTGTACACACTGCTGTCATTGCTGAAAGGCCATACGTCACTATACATCGCTATATATCGCTGCCACCATTGGTTTACCGGCGTCTTCCATCACAGCTACCGTGGCTTCATTTGCATGTTTACTCCACCCAAATTTATGCAACGGATCACTTCCGAAATCTGCCAGAATGGCCATAATAGGTTCCGGCCACGATTCTGACAAACCAACCAGCGATGTGTACCCTTCGCGTAATCAACGAAGACGTCAAGGGGACATAGTGAGAGTAGGTCAAAGGTCAGAGAGGGCATGTTAGAGCACACTTATATTAGAGCACCTGCTGCGTTTCGGCTCATTTTTAGCTCATCCGGCCACAGGCCCGGCCAGATGTGCTTATGAGATCACGTGTCGTCTGTCCGTCGCCATCGTCATCCAACCACAATTTACAAAAATCACAACTCCTCCTACAGGATTGATCAGATTTCGATGAAACTCACATACAGTGTTCCCCAGGTGGGTGTGTATAAAAGTTGTCAAGATGGTGGCACCACCTGCGTATTTATGATTTTATGGGCGTCTTGGCCGGTACGAGTTACAGCCTCATTGAGCCTATTTTTTTCATAATATCTCGTAATATTTTCCAAACTTTGAGTAAGTCACGTGCGTTTGGAGCTGTAGGTGGTGTGACGAAGGGAGTGGAAACTTCCAGAGTGAAATTATCACCGTCGAGATTTAACTTTGGGGCTAGTTTCTTTTGGAGCATAAAGAAATAAATAACCTTCAAGAAATGGAAACTCCTAGCTACAGTGTACACAGAGAAAAGCTTAGGCAAATAAGATAACCGATAACAGAAGATAACACGGAGCTCAGATGTCAACTGCGGCTTACCTGCGATGGCTGTGAGGATGAAGGTCAGGGTGAGGAACGCAGAAGGTTTCATGATGTCGTGGTTTCGGTAACTCCTTCGCGGGAAAGGGCGGGATCTGATGGAGAGGACTTCAGGTGAAATACAGATTTATGACACTCATCTTATCATCTTGTCTTGAACTTTCATCAACCTAGACTTCAACCTGATGATGAATTAAAGCAGTCCCAATCAAAAGTTTGTGCACCCCTGTTTATTCATAGGTGACCAATTTCTACATTGCAGAACAATACTGAAGACATCAACACGACAAAATAACAGATGGAAACAAAAAAGTGTTAAACAAATATATTGATATTTTAGATTCTTCTTCAGCGTATCCAGCGTTTACCTTGATGACGCTTTGCGCACTATCAGCATTCTCTTAACCAGCTTCATGAGATAATCACCTGGAATGCTTTTCAGTTAACAGGTGTGTCTCGTCAAAAGGTCATTAGTGGACGAGTTTCTTACCTTCTTAATGCGTTTGAATTAATCAAACAGTTAAAAATAAACATAAAACAATAAAATAGCCATGTTCAACACCACAGCTGTAATAATCCATACAGTGTTACATCAAGAACCGAACAATGAAGTAAAGAGAAACGACATCCATTGTTACTTTAAAAAGAGATAAAGTGACTTTTTTAATTAATAAAAATAAAGGAAACCACTGCATTCGAAGGCTTGTCCAAACTTTTGACTGGATGATGATGAGCGAATGATATCATCCGGACTTTTGAAATCATATTTTTGCATTTTAATAATAATAAAAAAAAAATCTTCATGTAGATATAACTCAAATCAAATTCAGATCATTAACAACAATAAGAATAATAAACAATTACATAACAATATGCTAAACATGTGCAATAAACAATACATTTAGCACATATTTATCTCTGTATATTTTCAATATGTGCAATATTTTTTGTATTTGTTCATTCTGATTTCTATTACGCACTCTCTAATGTCAATAATTCACGCTCTTATGTTCTTTCACTCTCAATTTTGACTTTGGAGCTGCTTGAACATGTGGATTTCCCCTCCATGGATCAATAAACTTATCAATAATCTTATCATCACCAGGCATGCCAATAAGTTGATTATTCCAAGTTTATGGGATTATCATAAATTTCACTGCTTAGAAATAATTCTCGAATCACAAAACTAACATCCTGACATGTTCATCACAGAAGCTTCAACTTAAAACCACTATGTAGAACCCTAGAACAGAAGATGTATTGTTTCAATTACAGACTTGATTCATTGTTTAATTCTTTCTTCAGTGATGTGGAGAAATCCTGTCCTCACCTGTAGATCCTCAGCGTATGGAGCTCCAGAAACTCTCCCAGTTTCAGTGGCTCATGTGCTGGCCGTGTCTCGTCCTGCCCATGGGACTCCGGCTCTTTCCTCTTCTTTTAATGGTGTGACTGATGAAGGAAGGAAGGAGAAGTCTAGTTAATAATTGAAAGTCAAATAAACAATGCAATCAGTGGATCAAGGTGCACAGTCTCCATCCCACACCACACACACACACATACGGTATATACAGTGCCTTGCAAAAGTATTCATCCCCCTTGGTGTTTGTCCTGTTTTGTCGCATTACAAGCTGGAATTAAAATGGATTTTTGGAGCGTTAGCACCATTTGATTTACACAACACGCCGACCACTTTAAAGGTGCACATTGTTGTTTTATTGTGACACAAACAATAATTAAGATGGAAAAAAAACAGAAATCTGGAGTGTGCATATGTATTCACCCCCTTTCTTATGAAACCCCTAAATAAGAGCTGATCCAACCAATTCACTTCATAAGTCACATAATTAGTTGACTAAGATCCACCTGTGTGCAATCAAAGTGTCACATGATCTGTCACATGATGTCTGTATAAATCCACCTGTTCTGGAAGGACCCTGACTCTGCAGCATGACTAAGCAAGCAACATGAAAACCAAGGAGCCTCCAAACAGGTCAGAGACAAAGTTGTGGAGAAGTATAGATCAGGGTTGGGTTATAAAAAAATATCCCAAACTTTGAATATCCCAGAGAGCACCATGAAATCCATTATAGCAAAATGGAAAGAATATGGCACCACTACAAACCTGACAAGAGAAGGCCCCGCCCACCAAAACTCACAGACTGGGCAAGGAGGGCATTAATCAGAGATACAAAAAGACACCAAAGGTAACACTGAAGGAGCTGCAGAGATCCACAGCGGAGATGGGAGTATCTGTCCATAGGACCACTTTAAGCCATACACTCCACAGAGTGGGCGGGGCTTTATGGAAGAGTGGCCAGAAAAAAGCCATTGCTTAAGAAAACACGTTTGGAGTTTGCCCAACAGCATGTGGCAGACTCCCCAAACACATGGAAGAAGATTCTCTGGTCAAATGAGACTAAAATTGATCTTTTTGTCCATCATGGGAAACGCCATGTATGAGGCAAACCCAACATCCTGAGAACACCATTCCTACAGTGAAGCATGGTGGTGGCAGCATCATGTTGTGGGGATGTTTTTCATCTGCAGGGACAGGAAAGCTGGTCAGGACTGAAGGAAAGATGGATGGCATTAAATACAGGGCAATTCTGGAGGAAAACCTGTTTGAGTCAGCCAGAGGTTTGAGACTGGGATGAAGGTTCACGGTCCAGCAGGACAATGACCCTAAACATACTGCTAAAGCTACACTGGAGTGGTTTAAAAGGAAACATTTAAATGTCTTGGAATGGCCGAGTCAAAGCCCAGACCTCAATCCAATTGAGAATCTGTGCCATAACTTGAAGATTGCTGCACACCAACGCAACTCATCTAACCTGAAGGAGTTGGAGCAGCTTTGCCTTGAGGAATGGGCAAAAATCCCAGTGGCTAGATGTGCTAAGCTAATAGAGACATACCCCAAGAGCTGTAATTGTAGCAAAAGGTGGCTCTACAAAGTATTGACTTTGGGGGGTGAATACTTATGCACACTCCAGATTTCTGTTTTTGTTTTTCATTTTAATTATTGTTTGTGTCACAATAAAACAACAATGTGCACCTTTAAAGTGGTCGGCATGTTGTGTAAATGAAACGGTTCTAACCCTCCAAAAATCCATTTTAATTCCAGCTTGTAATGCGATAAAAGAGGACAAACACCAAGGGGCATGAATACTTTTGCACGGCACTGTATACCTGTATGTTTTTGATTTAAAAGCTGGCCAGATGCCAGGATTGTAACAATATTTTGACTACCAGTGAGTACCAGCTCACGAAAAGTGAGTGAGTGATGTACAAGGAAACACTTTCACATGAAAGGCGTGTCACTGAAACTATCACCAGGTTTTCTGAAATTCATCAGAACGGGCGTGTTTACACGTTGGTGATTCTGCTCTTTGAGGGTGTAGCAGCATTCCACTGTTCATCGTGCCGCATCACACTCTCCATTAGGCATGTAACGATTCACCAAATTCACAGTTCAGTTTGATTTTCATTACCAAATAAATAAATAAATAAATAAAAGCAACACCTATTTTCCGATTCTTGATCAACTTCACTACTTTTGTTTCATTTCCTTCATAACCAGCAATAATTATTTACCCACATTTGTAAAGGTTGGAGTAAAATGTAACAGCCTGTTAACTAAAATATTCCGTTTATTAAAATGAAAAAGTTAATAACTGTGACTGAGGTGAAGTATTCTGTCCGTAGATCGAAGTATTCTGTCAGAGGGATGCAGGTAGTTTGGAGAGGAGACGGATGTATTCGCAAAAGAGAGTCTTTATTATAAAAAACACACACACAACAGGCAAAAAGTCCAAAACAGCAGACTGAAACAATATCGATGAATAGGCAAAGGGTCGAGCAAAGAGGCTAAACAGGGTGGACAAGATCAGAATCAGAACAAGAATCAGGAAACCAGGAAGACAAAACAATAACGAGGCTCGACAATGGTGACTAGCAGTGCAATACTTCGCAAAGTCTTGTTGTGTGTAGCGTCCTTATATGTGCGTGCTGATTGCGCCTTAATCCGAGGCAGATGTTCGTCATTAGAGGCACGCGCTGTACAGAGTGCGCGAGTGAAAGTCTGTTGCGTGCGCCAATGTGTGCAGATGTGACGATTAACAGATGAACATGAAATCGAGTCGTACATGAGCTGATAGCGGCTGTAAGCTATGTACGACGAGACTGAGTGGAATAACTGTTTTATGTGATCCACATTCACTGGATTTTGAGGAACAGAGCATTTTTATTTTTATCTTTTTGCAAATTCAACAAATAAAAACTTTGTACAAAACCATTTCCGCTTAGAATGTAAACAAACCGGTGAAATGACGGTAGCAATTTTTGAAAAATGTGATGATAATTCTTGAAAAATGAGATATATAAAGATACATTCTTACCATCAAATACTTTTCATTTCATATTGTGTTGCTTTTTTTGTATTTTTTGGGGTTTTGTTTTCAAGTAGAGTTTTTATTTCATCCTTGGTTGATTCGCCAGTATGCGCCGCCATTTTGTTTTTCTCTACTCATGGTATATGAGCTGATATCTTCATATCTGATTAGAGTAGCCAATCAGAGTGCACAACTGCTCATATCCAGTGAATGTGGATAGAATATAATAACAAATATTCACTTTCTTCATAAACTTTTATAAACATTTGTACTTCCTCAATTTGCTTCTCTTTCCTTTATCTTTCAGCAGTCTATAAAAGAGAGAGAGCTCTGATTTCTTCTTGAATCTATTTGTACACAATCACACAGCAGCTCTTTCACACTTTAGATCTGTTCATATCGTGTGTCTTTTCACAGCATTAGTGCTGTGTTACTTCTGCCTACGGTGAAGGCATGTATATTCCTGTGATTGTACGAGTGTCTAAACAACACAGTTACAGAGAGGAAAAGCTAAAACGAGATTACGCAGCCTGATATTAATCATCATAACTCAGTTTTTATTTCCACGATTCAAATAATAATTAATTTGATAATTTGTACTGCAATTTATCGTCACACGATAGATATATCGCGACATGCCTACCCTGGCCCTGTTACATGTTATTCTTTACATGACATTTGCTTATATATTTATACACTGTATTAATTTCTGTAGATGAGATTCTATAAGACATCGATAAGATGAGATTCTGAAGGAATGAACTGACTTGGGAAAAATGCCTGTGCCAACTGTTTTATTTGTAAATAATTCACTAGAATTGCTTTTGTTTTTATTTCTAAAACTTATAGGAAAAATATCAGTGAGTTCCTTATTTATTGAATAAAAAATGAGATTTTCCACAGGTATTTTTTTCTTGTTTGTGTGATTCGGATTACCTTTTTAATGTTGGGAAAATACCGTAAACATAAATCCATAAATCTATGGCCAAACATGAGTTTCCAGGATTAATTAATAAAGAACCCCCCCACGCACATAATTAACATATTGCTGCGATCTAAGAGGAATAAAACATTTCATTAACATTCCCGTGACTGAAAATAACATCCTGGTGGCTTGAGGATGTTCAGAATGCTTTTCCTTTGACCGTCAACATTTCCACCGTTAGCCAAACAGCTTTTATTCAGAACGACTTCAGAATAAAGTCAGAGGACTGAGTTCAGCGGTTGAGGGTCGAGGTCTTGCAGCGGCTTGTTCACTGTGGAATTTAAAAACCTCATCTTGAACAGGCTGCAGCAGTTGAAGAACTCGCACAGCAGCAGTTTATATTTTGCTTTCAGACAAAACAAAGATTTTAGCTGCAGTTAAGTGAAAAAACAGTGAAGAATTCCAAGATACGTGCATTCTTTATACCACTTGTATGTTGCGGGTCACCTGGATATACCTTTGGAGTGTTGGATGGAACCTGGAGCACTTGGAGGAACTCGGGGAGAACATGCAAAGTCCACACAGAAAGGTCCTGCTCAAACCTGGAGCCTTGCGTGATAAATTTTGAAACTATATACAAGCTATATATAGAAGCGATATCCACCCTAGCAATACCGACCTATTCGCCAGAAAGAATCCAAAACGGCGAGGAATTGAGGGAGAAGAAGCGATTTTTGTTGAACTGCTCATTCAGGCTTAATTAGTCCATAACTTCATTAATAATTGTAATGAAGCAAATTTGGGTAGAAGTTATCTTTATGCACCCCAGGCAGACCTACCTAGACCCCGAAGCCGCCGCCAGGCGCCGCTAAAACCGCCATTTAGAATTTGAGCCGCCGCCAGCCAATAATTTTGTAAGCCAATTTGAGCCGCTATCTAATAAAATTTGGCTGAGCCACTAAGAATTGTGTACATCAAATAATGGGTTTATCCACATCATGAGCTACAAGAAAAGTGACACAAACATGATCAACTGTACACACTAGTAGTAACACAATAGAGACGTATAGGCATACACTGTAGAGATTTAGAACTGATATCACAGCACAGAGAGCCACCACAAGCTTGCCGTTGTGACTACCTGTCTGGCTTCCCGCCCCTCACACCGTTACCACGATACACTGGGGAACCCGGGAACCCACCCAGAGCATCAATCGACTCCGATATCGACGAGATGGCTGCATTCTTTGCCGCTGCTGAGGGAAAGTGTAAAGGTTTTTTTTGTTTGTTTGTTTGTTTGTTTCACATACTTCAAGATTGATAAAAAAAAAAGTACTCCACCACTCTACTTTCATCATAGTAAGATAGCTGCCAGTCCTTCACTGGTCATTGCTAGTGAGAGTAGATAGCTAGATGCCTTCCTCGAACAATCCAGATTAGCTTATTATTAGCATTGAACTACAATCTTGCTAGATTTATATTTACAATGAAGTAAGAGACCAGGGGACCTGTGGTAAATATGATTTCACGTTAAATGACCCGTGTGTGTATGTATGTGTGTGTGTGTGTGTGTGAGAGAGAGAGAGAGAGAGAGAGAGAGATAATAATAATACATCTAAGTACTTATAATAAATAAATGTAATAAATAAATAACTTATAATCAATAAATGCTATCATAAATACACCATTTGTTGTAGTACAATCAGTTTTTTAACCAAACTGTGTTGTGGAAATAGCCTATGTATCTGTGTAACCAGTACACTGCATCTTATAATCAAGTGAACGTAGACCATAGGCGTGAAGAAACAGTATCAGCCATTTGTAGCCATAAACATTTTGGTGGCTGCAGCAGCCATTAAGGTTTTGGCTGAGTCAGCTAGCCAGCCAATAATTTCATCAGCCGGCCATTATCCTGAAAACAAACGGCTTCGGGGTCTAGACCTACCTTCCTGCCAAAAAGAATAAAAATTGATGAATTGAGAGAGAAGAAGCGATTTTCGTGAAATGTGGACAACACTGGATGGACAACACATGATGGCATAAACTCATCACCTGTCGGCCGGATGAGCTCATAATAATGAAGGGAAACAAAATCAATAACAAACTCGAGCACTGCAGCTACAGCTTCATCTGAAGACCCGAGCTCTGCTGGATCAGATCTCTGGATTTAATAGTGCTTTCGTAATTTAGTGAAAAAGATCTCTTTCACGTGGGTGTACTGGTGAATTATTTAACCTTCTCATCTCATCTCATTATCTGTAGCTGCTTTATCCTGTTCTACAGGGTCGCAGGCAAGCTGGATCCTATCCCAGCTGACTACGGGCGAAAGGCGGGGTTCACCCTGGACAAGTCGCCAGGTCATCACAGGGCTGACACATAGACACAGACAACCATTCACACTCACATTCACACCTACGCTCAATTTAGAGTCACCAGTTAACCTAACCTGCATGTCTTTGGACTGTGGGGGAAACCGGAGCACACCCACGCGGACACGGGGAGAACATGCAAACTCCGCACAGAAAGGCCCTCGCCGGCCATGGGGCTCGAACCCGGACCTTCTTGCTGTGAGGCGACAGCGCTAACCACTACACCACCGTGCCGCCTCTACAAATAAAATGTGAAATGAATTGCTTTTTGTTCACAAAAATCATTGATCTCAATTCATTTATTGATGTGTTTGTTTCCTCGCTGCCAAAAAAAAGCAGGATGAATTGACCATGATAATTTTGAGCTGGAAATGTGTGTGTGTGTGTGTGTGTTCATGAATCCTCTATTCATATAGCTTTGCTTTGATTTTGGGTCTGAAATGCCAGCATGATGACATCATACGCTCTCGAGTCGACTTCATTTTACAGCTTAAAGCTGATCAAAGTTGATCCCATAGCGCTGCTGTCGCTGTTTATTCTCTGACTAATCACTGACAGCCTGCGTTTACCACAAAAAAGGGAATATCAGGAGCACGATTTGTTTTGGTGTCACCCCGGGTGTGTTTGGTGTCTGACTCGAGTCAGATTCGGAGACTGAATTTAAAGCTGTGCTCCGGCCTCGAGGCTCATCACTCGTTTCGTGATTAGGATTAGGACAGAAAAAGTAAAAGGTATGGCATTCAACAAGAATTTAATCCAACAGATGTGCAATGCTTGAGCTAATGAGACTCATATCCAGTACGTATATGACCAAAAGTTTGAACATCACAGCCATACACTACCGTTCAAAAGTTTGGGGTCACCCAGATAATTTTGTGTTTTCCATGAAAAGTCACACTTTTATTTACCACCATAAGTTGTAAAATGAATAGAAAATATAGTCCAGACATTTTTCTGGCCATTTTGAGCATTTAATCGACCCCACAAATGTGATGCTCCAGAAACTCAATCTGCTCAAAGGAAGGTCAGTTTTATAGCTTCTCTAAAGAGCTCAACTGTTTTCAGCTGTGCTAACATGATTGTACAAGGGTTTTCTAATCATCCATTAGCCTTCTGAGGCAATGAGCAAACACATTGTACCATTAGAACACTGGAGTGAGAGTTGCTGGAAATGGGCCTCTATACACCTATGGAGATATTGCACCAAAAACCACACATTTGCAGCTAGAATAGTCATTTACCACATTAGCAATGTATAGAGTGGATTTCTGATTAGTTTAAAGTGATCTTCATTGAAAAGAACAGTGCTTTTCTTTCAAAAATAAGGACATTTCAAAGCGACCCCAAACTTTTGAACGGTAGTGTATGTACTTGTGGATTGTCCCATTTCAGATTTATTCCCTCTCTGCTCTTATAAGTACGGGACAGGCTTGTAGTACTCGAGTCCGACTCGTGCCCGAATTTTAAGGACTCGTGACTTGACTTGGACTTGAGCACTGATGACTCTGAGTCATGCATTAACTGCACTCAAGCCCCGCCCACTATCAACAGGGCAAATAACATGACAGAGGGTTAGCACTAGCTAGTTCATCACTCAGCAAGCCCCACCCACTATCAACAAAGCGATGAACATAGCGTGTCACTTCCTTCTCTGGGTGGAGTCTCGCCAAATGGCGATTGAAGTTCGAGATCGTCCCCGTCGTCTCCTCGATAGTTCTTCTACATATGGAACACACAGCAGTGCATTTTTTCCCGCTGCACGAGAAGTCTGTAGAAGCAAAGCGGACAATCCTAGCGGCGTCTCTCCAGGCATTTTAGCGCCGTTAACGTTAGTTTGTTCCTGAACATGACGTATGAACAGGTGAATGTGCTTCTTTTGCACAAAATTAGCGTAAAAATTAATGTAGATATAAATATCTTATGCCAAATTATTATGGCATGTTACAAAAAATAAAGAAAAAAATCCATCCGAGTCCTCGTCTCCAGTTTACGAGTCCGAATGCAGTTAATGCACGAGTCTGAGTCATCAGTGCGCAAGTCCAAGTCAAGTCATGAGTCCTTAAAATTTGGGCACGAATCGGACTCGAGTACTACAAGCCTGTTTTATACCGCACACCTTGGTTCTGCTACGGTATATAACGCCACTTCTTTATGATTTGCATTGACTTCCAGTTAAATTGAAGATAGATTTCTCATCTCATCTCATCTCATTATCTCTAGCCGCTTTATCCTTCTACAGGGTCGCAGGCGAGCTGGATCCTATCCCAGCTGACTACGGGCAAAAGGCGGGGTTCACCCTGGACAAGTCGCCAGGTCATCACAGGGCTGACACACAGACACAGACAACCATTCACACTCACATTCACACCTACGCTCAATTTAGAGTCACCAGTTAACCTAACCTGCATGTCTTTGGACTGTGGGGGAAACCGGAGCACCCGGAGGAAACCCACGCAGACATGGGGAGAACATGCAAACTCCACACAGAAAGGCCCTCGCCAGCCACGGGGATCGAACCCAGGACCTTCTTGCTGTGAGGCGACAGCGCTAACCACTACACCACCGTGCCGCCAAAGATAGATTTTATTATTATTATTACTTTTAAGTGCATTCATATTTTTGCCCCAGAGTATCTTTGTAGCTAGCTAACTTTCAAATCTAACTCAGTTTATCGTCTTGGATCCAACAATAAGTTCCCAAACCTTAGAACTCAGCCTGCTCTTGGTGACGGAGCCTTTATGGCTGCTGCATTGAAACTATGGACCTCTTTGCCGTATGACCTCAGATTCACCGCTGATTTTAAGCGGTAAGAGTAAGAGGTCATTTCCATTTGAGAGTACACTGTGCGCATTTTGGCTGCCGCTTCTCACCACACCTTTTTAGTTTTCTTTTTGTGTTTGTATAGTTTGATATTCGTTCTCTGTTTGAATGTTTTGTCCGCCGGCTGTGGTGTAGCTCTGGACCTGGTTTTGGGTGTTGGTTCTCTTCAGGCCTTGGCCCGCCATGGGTGATTGTTTGTTCAGTTTGTTGCTCTCTTTAACATTAGGGTTGTCGCTATATAAGTTGAACGAAATATTTTTTATTATTAAGCTAAAAGCAGTCCTTTTTCAGCAGGCATTTGGACGAATGAACTCATTTTTATCCCTCGTTGGCCGAAAGGCCCGAAGGGGGATTATGTCATGGTGATGTCCGTCCATCCATCCAAAACACCCTTTTTCTCAGCAACCACAAATCATAGCCACTTGGTATTGAGCTTCAGCTTGGGGTTCTATACCGTGTGTACCGTTTTCAGGTCTGTCGCACATCGACTTCCTGTTTACTGACTGAATGTATTTATGAAACATATAGGGTGGATTTTGACACTATTTCAAGAAGCAACATGCTGTTTCAGAATGACCGTTTCCCAGGACGCTGTTTGAAACCCCTGGGGAGAGACACTGCTCTTTACTTACTTGTTTCAGGGTTATATTTAGTAAGTTGTTTTAGTTGTTAGATGTGAAATAAATATTATTATTATTCTATAATTTGGACATTTTTTTGGACTCAATGTCCAATTTCAGACTTAAAACACGTCCTTCTTTTCATTTTCCTGGCTCCATCACCACTCCTGTGACTTTTCGCCACTCTTCCTGTCGGGACACGTCCAGGGACGGGCATAATTAACATCCCATGCTGACATAAGAACAGCCCTGCGATGATTCAGTGGCTTGTCCAGGGTGTACTTCACATCTCGCCCATAGTCAGCTGGGATGGGCTCCAACTCGCCTACAACTCTGTACAGGATAAGCAGCTACAAATGATGGATGGATGGATGGATGACAAGAATTCCTGCTGCTGTGTGAGTTTCTCTTTGATTTATTCCAGTGAATTTCTCAAACAAAGAAGAATGAAACAGAAACACAGAAAGAAAGCCCATAAAAAAAAGGCGCTCTGGTGTTTTCTGCCTGAGACTTTGGCCACACGCCCAGAACAGACACAGCCTATTATCGATCTGGGGAACACGGCTTTCTCATTTCTCATGAGCCAAAGAGGCGACCTTTCACACTCTTATATAACTAACACACACACACATTCATTAACATTCATTTTCACACAATTCCTTTCTTCTCATGTGAACTGTTTTCACTTTTTTTTCACCTAAATTCGCACTGGATTATTTTTTTTTTCCATGATTGCTTTATGTGAAATTTTCACACAGTAAAATCACACTTCTTGATGGTCTGTGTGTGCTTTTTAAAAATATATATATTAATTTATTTTTTTTAACATGATCCATTTTTCACAATCCTTTCATTCGACGTTAACTTTTTGGACGTATTTATTTTCACAAAAAAAAGTTTTCACACGGGCGGCATGGTGGTGTAGTGGTTAGCGCTGTCGCCTCACAGCAAGAAGGTCCTGAGTTCGAGTCCCGTGGCTGGCGAGGGCCTTTCTGTGCGGAGTTTGCATGTTGTCCACGTGGGTTTCCTCCGGGTGCTCCGGTTTCCCCCACAGTCCAAAGACATGCAGGTTAGGTTAACTGGTGACTCTAAATTGACCGTGAGTGTGAATGGTTGTCTATGGTGGGGTTTACATTAGACCGTATCAGCGGATCATCAGATTAATGTTTTTAAAACGATTAGTGTGCACACAGCAACACCAATACACGAATACGCTCGGCTCCGCAGGCATCCTGCGCTCCAAATCACTCCGCCCTGAACAGCGAGTGCCCTCTGGAGGGTGTGCACTCCGGCCCTGCGCAGCTCACAGAGCGCGCGAGTGAAGTGCACAAGCAGTGATTCGGGACTGAGCCGCTGTGTGTGTGATCCCAGCGCAGATCACTTACCACTTGCAAGTGGAAGGATGGCAAGCCTAAAGACAATCATAACTACACAATGGGCAGTATTTGCATCAGTATTTGCAGTATTTTCATACTTTTATACTCTTTAATGAAAGGTGATACAAGGCGGAAGTCCGCGCCGTTTTTCAGCAGTCGCGTCACATGACCAACGCCAGCGAATCAGGAAGGTGGATGTCACAGTGACGTTGTCCAATGACGACGCCAGCTAGAGCTCAGCACAGCGTATCCGCGTATTCTCAATGTTTACACAGCACCGGACCAGACACGATCTAGATTGAATACGTGGACCCTGGCGGATTCCCGTTTCCCGGCGTTTCCAGGCGTTTTAATGTAAACGGACAGTGCATCCGCGAAGAAAACGAGACAGATACGGTCTAATGTAAACTTGGCCTATGTGTCAGCCCTGTGATGACCTGGCGACTTGTCCAGGGTGTACCCCGCCTTTCGCCCGTAGTCAGCTGGGATAGGATCCAGCTTGCCTGCGACCCTGTAGAAGGATAAAGCGGCTACAGATAATGAGATGAGATGAAGTTTTCATACGATTCAGTTCATTTTCTCCCCTCACAATTCTTTTCTTTCCACATGAATTTTTCATGCAGTTCCTTTTTCACATTGATTTTCACCAAAACGTTTCATGCGGTTCCTCTCTTCCCATGCCTGTTTTTCACAATTCCTAAAGGTTTTCGGTGAGGTGAGCTTTATTTTCAATTGTTAGCGTTCTCATTTTTAGTTTTTGTCCATTTTTAGTAATTCAATTATAAGTCAAATAAGTACATCAAACGTAAGGACAATTTATTAACACGACGGTAAGTCAAAAAGTTCTACGACAGAGGTTATAATTTCAAAAGGTGTGAAAGACATCCCTCAAAATTCTACAAAGAAGGAATTCTCCGATAGAAACATCGCCTGCAGACGTGTTCATTTTTAAATGGAGGCTCTGTAGAGAAATAGCTTTGTTACTTTCATAAATAAAGATTTTTTTGAATTTCCCTTAGAACTTTTTGACTTACCCTCATAGATATTCTGCTCGTGTATTCTGTTATCCAGCTTGCTATGATGAGGAAATCAGATATACGGTAAGAATAAAATCGTTATTGTTTAAGGTATAACATGTTTTTTAAAAAGCGTCATCATTTCAGGCAACAAACTGAATACATACATGTCAACCTTTGGTCAATCAAACCTGTATAACCAGCCTCCAAAATCCATATTTCCCTTATAAAATCCGTATAAGATGCAAATTAAAATAATTTACCTAAAATTTGAATGATAATTAACAATGATATATCCCAGTTACTTTTTATTCAATATTAATAACAATAAACCTTCAGAATGAATACAAAGCTCCAATGTTCGACAAAAACACAAAGTGTTATCAGCGTAGTTACGAAGGAAATACTTCGTTGTTTGGAGACAGGTTTCACTGAGCGGCTATTATGCACGAGACTTCATATTAGCCACAAAGTCAGGAAAATCTGTTTGTAAAATTACGTTATAATGACCAAATACAATGAAAAGTATTTTTCCAGTCTCACCTGTGAAAGGTAATCCCATGTGATCTCGCTCGGACGGTAAACCTGTTGGTACAGTTAAACGCAGCACATGAATGAGGCATCTTTATTCTTGGCTCTAGACGCTATACCGGAGACGGCTGAAGAATCTCCACTTTGCCACATCCAATATGGCGGCGAGGATGACGTATGATTCTACACAGAAGGCGGCGTCTATGTTTATATGTTTATGACTTCCCGGTTGGTGGGATTCTCGCAATGCGGTGTGCGCAAGATCAAAAGTGGAACGAAGTCTCGCTACCACAAGATAACGCGCGATTTCATAAGACTCTTTACTGGCTGTCTGTGGTGTACAGTACGTTTATCATCGTGGGAATTGATTATAGCTCTAAATAAATATTGAAGTTTTTTTTAAAAATCCGTATAACTTTATTTATACGCCCGTATACTACGTTTATTGAATCAAATCCGTATAAAATACAGACATTCCGTATAGGTTGACATGTATGAGAATACTTTATCAAATTTGATAAGGTCATGTGATCACGATGAAATGGTTAGCTGTCTAACTGGAAGTGAATCAACAAACGTCTTTTTAATTCATAGTGCTTCTTTTGTTCTTGTGCAACGCTGCATCCATAGAAATTCAAAATCATGTGTGAATCATTTGTGAGGGAAGTTCATTTCCAGTGAATTCAACCTGAACCACACAATCATTCACATCACGTGGATAAATCCTGTATCCTGCATCTTTCTTGTCTCTCCGTTGTTGACTCTGGCTCTGAATTTCACCCACGGCGTGTTTGAACAAGCTCCTCGTTCCTCTGTGTGCTTCAGCATTTCTGAAAACGAGGCCCCGCTTTCCGCTCCATGCTGAACCAGCGATTAAGTAAAGGTCAGACTCTGTCAGGCGTCGTCTCTAACAGCTCTGTCCCCGTCTCGCTTCGTCCTAAATCACACCTCAAATGTCACGAGTGCTTCATGCCAGAGTGAGCTTTAAAGTCCGCACTCAGGCCTGAATTTGGGATGTAGAGCCATTAATCTGTTCTACTCTCTGTTCTGACTCCTGAACGACCAATAAATCAGGAGAAGTCGAGCTTTATTTCCTGAGCTCATAAGGAAATTTTATAACATTTCTCGTTACAGTTTAGGATTAGCTACAAATCAGACTGAATTTTTATTTATTTCTTACAAAATGAAAATTTTCCCGTTTTCTGTAAGGATGTTTGTGGAACGTTTCTGGAAGGAGTCTCCAGTGTCAGCGCTTTTAAAATTCCAAGGTGAAGCTCTAACTTCAAGTTTTCCAACATCTTCAGGTTTAAACGTCTTTGCGTGTTGTTGTTGACAAGACAAGCTGTTTTTTTTTTTTTTAAATCTTATTAGCCTGTGATGACCTGGCGACTTGTCCAGGGTGTACCCCGCCTTTTGCCCGTAGTCAGCTGGGATAGGCTCCAGCTCGCCTGCGACCCTGTAGAACAGGATAAAGCGGCTACAGATAATGAGATGAGATGAGATCTTATTAGCTTCAAGGCAGAGACAAAAGACACACTGGTGAAGGAATGACCACTATAGCTGCTATTGAGGTATTTCACCTGACGTCACAGGGTCACGTGACGCCCCGGTGTCCGCCATGTTGGATGGCAAGCTAGCTAATGTCAACAACAGTAGCTGGTATGTTACTGTAGCAATGTTTATGTTCAGTCATTTGGATGACTGTTAAAACCTTTCAGTGTCAAGTTTTTCCTTTACTGGATTTACTAGCTAGCCGGCCAGCGAGCCCCGGAGCGCTAGCTAGCCGGCCAGCGAGCCCCAGAGTGCTAGCTAGCCGGCCAGCGAGCCCCAGAGCGCTAGCTAGCCGGCCAGCGAGCCCCGGAGCGCTAGCTAGCCGGCCAGCCAGCCCCGGAGCACTAGCTAGCCGGCCAGCCAGCCCCGGAGCGCTAGCTAGCCGGCCAGCCAGCCCCGGAGCTCTAGCTAGCCGGCCAGCCAGCCCCGGAGCGCGCTCAGTAAACTAGTAAATACAGTAAAGAAAAAACTTATAACGGGCCATGTCTCAACAGACTAAGAAGTTATTTCAATGACATTTAATAACATTTTGTTTATCCTGAGGACCGAAAGTAAATGAAAATGTGAACAAATCTTAGCTGTCAGTGAACAATCCTGGTGGAAGCAGGTAAACGTCGTTCTCTAAGCCTGCTAACCTCAATTTTTGCAAATGCCTCTCCCTCTGCTCGCCCTGTAAATGCCCTACGTCGCTGGATAGTGAAGGTGTTTTCTGCATCTCGCTCCTTTTTCTTTTATGTTTTTCATTTGTCGCCTTCCTCGCATTCAAACTGATTCGAGCCGTGACGTCCAAAATGGCAGCATCACATGACTTGGTCACGTGAGTGAAATACCTCAATAAAGCCAGCGAGAACAGGAACGAAGTGTTTCAGGGACATTCCACGACATTAAATGCAGGTTTTTTTCTAGAAAAATTTAGTATGAGGGCGCTCACCATGGCGAGGGAGCGAAGCGGGGGGGGGGGGGGGGGGGGGGATGGTGCCGGTTGTCCCCCCCCCCCCGCCGTGCAAAGCCTTTGAAAAATGCTCCAATGGGACATTCTGAGGCTATCTGAGAGGGAAATTGTAACAAATTGTCTGTCAACATTGAAAAAGAAAGAAGTAATCTTCTTCTGCCCCGGACAGTCTTTGGCTTTCTTCCGCTTTGTGCCACGGGATGACATCTTTAAATGCCCAAGTGTCAACAAAAACAACTCGCGAACTACTTCTGTCAAAAGCTCCCGCGCCGGTGGGTGAAAGGTCATTCAGTCTCGAGAAATCTCGCTCTACAAGTCAGCTGACCTTGTATGTAACCCATGTCAAATCTCGCGAGAGCAGCCGCAACAAGTAAACAACTAAACAACATGGCGCCTCAGTCTGGAAAACGCCAATTCGGATTGTTTTTGCACCGTCTGGCGGTGTAGCTACTATGATTGGAATATTTTTGGAGCAATTATAACATATTTGATGATCAGACACATTGTCACGTAGTGTTGCTGGGATGTTTTCACGGACTCGGTAAGGGGGCGCACGCCGAGAGTAAGAGGGCGCAGCACCCCTGTTCCCCCGTTTAGACGAAAGCCTGAAATGTAACCATAAACAGATAAAAAGTACGATTCTGAAAAGTATGAGAAACTGGACAATGTTATGCTAATCACACGTTTAAGGTGAAACATGAAATTAAACTTAACTCAAATACGGATCTCTCGTGCTGTGTGTGTTTTATATTAGCTGTGATTTAGCATTGCTAGCTGAGTGTCGGAGATTCGTGCTGAATTCTCATGTGGCTTCTTTGTCCTTCTCGTATTCACAAAATGTCATCCTGGGATCTGAGGAACTTTGCCTGCACTTCCTGTTCGTGCTGACCTCGTCGTATTGTTTGTAACTCTGTAAAACACCGTGCAAGGCTTCCTTTTCCACGAGCAGACAGAGAGACGACCTTTACACTCCTCCTCCATCACGGCGTTCACAAAATCGAGGTCATTACGTGCGGTGACGAGCATCACGACAAACCGCCACATGTCTGAGCGCTTTCTCTTGTTTTGTCTCGCTTGCTTACTTGTATTTAAATTTAAGTTGTGAGATGATTCCAGGATTTTCCAAACAGAGGACAGTTTTGTTTTCTTCTGGTTAAGATCATTAAATCAGGTGTGTACGTGCAAATGAAACACACACTCCAGCCTGCATTACTGCTTCTCTGCAGGTCTGCAGTCCGACCCTGCAGTAAAAACAGAGGAGCTGGAATCACGTCCAAACACGCACTGACGGCTTTTTTACTTTTTTTTTTTAAATATGCTAACTCCTGATTAGCAGATGAGTAGCATAGTCTTGCATGTAATCCGGGCTAATCTCCAACAGGAGAGACATCACAAATCCCGAACGCACCGCTCGCACTGGACTCACTTTTAAACACATCCTGTGTTTGCCTTCAGCGACTCTGACTGCAGCGTCTGATGTTTTCAGCCTTTGATATGTTTAGCGTGGCACAAGCTTCCTGAAAATATGTTCAGGGGCCAACGAACAGAAAAAAACCCCAGACTTCTGTCCTGTTTATTTATTTAGTTAGTTATGTATTATTTCACATTTTTACTCGTTTATTTATTTATTTATTTATTTATTTATTTATTTTCTTTCATATCCATTTATTTATCCTTGTACCCATACCTGTGTATGTTTGAAGTACAACCCCAATTCTAAAAAAGTTGGGACAAAGTACAAATTGTAAATAAAAACGGAATGCAATGACGTGGAAGTTTCAAAATTCCATATTTTATTCAGAATAGAACATAGATGACATATCAAATGTTTAAACTGAGAAAATGTATCATTTAAAGAGAAAAATTAGGTGATTTTAAATTTCATGACAACAACACATCTCAAAAAAGTTGGGACAAGGCCATGTTTCCCACTGTGAGACATCCCCTTTTCTCTTTACAACAGTCTGTAAACGTCTGGGGACTGAGGAGACAAGTTGCTCAAGTTTAGGGATAGGAATGTTAACCCATTCTTGTCTAATGTAGGATTCTAGTTGCTCAACTGTCTTAGGTCTTTTTTGTCGTATCTTCCGTTTTATGATGCGCCAAATGTTTTCTATGGGTGAAAGATCTGGACTGCAGGCTGGCCAGTTCAGTACCCGGACCCTTCTTCTACGCAGCCATGATGCTGTAATTGATGCAGTATGTGGTTTGGCATTGTCATGTTGGAAAATGCAAGGTCTTCCCTGAAAGAGACGTCGTCTGGATGGGAGCATATGTTGCTCTAGAACCTGGATATACCTTTCAGCATTGATGGTGTCTTTCCAGATGTGTAAGCTGCCCATGCCACACGCACTAATGCAACCCCATACCATCAGAGATGCAGGCTTCTGAACTGAGCGCCGATAACAACTCGGGTCGTCCTTCTCCTCTTTAGTCCGAATGACACGGCGTCCCTGATTTCCATAAAGAACTTCACATTTTGATTCGTCTGACCACAGAACAGTTTTCCACTTTGCCACAGTCCATTTTAAATGAGCCTTGGCCCAGAGAAGACGTCTGCGCTTCTGGATCGTGTTTAGATACGGCTTCTTCTTTGAACTATAGAGTTTTAGCTGGCAACGGCGGATGGCACGGTGAATTGTGTTCACAGATAATGTTCTCTGGAAATATTCCTGAGCCCATTTTGTGATTTCCAATACAGAAGCATGCCTGTATGTGATGCAGTGCCGTCTAAGGGCCCGAAGATCACGGGCACCCAGTATGGTTTTCCGGCCTTGACCCTTACGCACAGAGATTCTTCCAGATTCTCTGAATCTTTTGATGATATTATGCACTGTAGATGATGATATGTTCAAACTCTTTGCAATTTTACACTGTCGAACTCCTTTCTGATATTGCTCCACTATTTGTCGGTGCAGAATTAGGGGGATTGGTGATCCTCTTCCCATCTTTACTTCTGAGAGCCGCTGCCACTCCAAGATGCTCTTTTTATACCCAGTCATGTTAATGACCTATTGCCAATTGACCTAATGAGTTGCAATTTGGTCCTCCAGCTGTTCCTTTTTTGTACCTTTAACTTTTCCAGCCTCTTATTGCCCCTGTCCCAACTTTTTTGAGATGTGTTGCTGTCATGAAATTTCAAATGAGCCAATATTTGGCATGAAATTTCAAAATCTCTCACTTTCGACATTTGATATGTTGTCTATGTTCTATTGTGAATACAATATCAGTTTTTGAGATTTGTAAATTATTGCATTCCATTTTTATTTACAATTTGTACTTTGTCCCAACTTTTTTGGAATCAGGGTTGTAAACACAACCTCTGCAGCAAACTATTTTTAAATAACATTCATCTGCAAATAGGTACATACAATCACCTGTGGAGCGGGCAAAAGTTTGTACTCCCTTCAAGTTGTAAGGTCTCAGAACGTAATTCACTCTTTAGGCCTTAATTGACTTGGGACTCGTTACTTTGGTCAGGAACTGTCATAACAGTCATCAGGAACTGTAATCAGGAACTGTCATTACGGTCATTAGGAACTGTCATTACTGTCATCAGGAACTGTCATCAGGAACTGTCTTTAGGAACTGTCATGACTGTCATCAGGAACTGCCATTCCTCTCATCAGGAACTGTCATTACTGACATCGGGAACTATAATTACTGTCATCAGGAACTGTCATCAGGAACTGTCATTACTGTTATCAGGAACTACCTTGAGGAACTATCATTACTGTCATCAGGAGCAGTCATTACTGTCTTTAGAAACTATCATTAGGAACTGTCATTACCGACATCAGGAACTGTCATTGCTGACACTAGGAACTGTCGTTACTGACATCAGGAACTGTTATTATTGACAACAGGAACGGTCGTTATTAACAACAGGAACTGTATTTAAGAACTGTCATTACTGTCTTTAGAAACTATCATTAAGAGCTGTGTTTGAAACTGTCATTACTGTCATCAGGAACTGTCATTAGGAACTGTTATTAATGTAATTAGAAACTGTCGTTCTATCTGTTACTTCTTGTGCTGTGTGACAGCCAGGCTAGTGGGGTGTCAAAACTTTTGCACATGCCATAATTACTATTTTCTTTTCTTTCTTTTTTTAAGTTAATCAAATATAAAGTAGCTGTTCATTAGTATCTGCAGAAAAATAATATTTTTGCTGCGGTAGTGGTGTTTACCTCGTTTCATGAAGTATCTGTCTGTCTGTCTGTCTGTCTGTCTGTGTTTAATGATGCGTCTGTTTTTACCCCGCCCACTGAACCCCCAGCTGTAAAGTTAATCTGATGATGTAATTGCTGAGAAGGGTTTTGGTTTAACACCCAGGATTTGTGTTGGGTTTTAAATAAAGGTCTGTTTTGGTCGTTTCCTTTCCCCGAGGCCCCTGAGCCACTCTGGGGTCATAACTCAGCCCCATGGCCAGTTACGGTAAATTGGCTCGGTGTTCTCGGACGTTTGATTGACCCCTGATCTTGAGCAGAAGCTCTGTGACTGCTGGGTTATCCACATCTTTGCCTCACAAAACACTCGGAGTAAAGGGAGGTAAAGGGGATGCAGTTCCTCAGCGACGCTTGCTGTCTGTAATTAGACCTTAAAACAGACACGAGTGCCACAACACGTCGGACTCTTCGCTTCTTCATGAACTTAATTCAAGCACACATGCCCCTTTTCCACCAAAGCAGTTCCAGGGCTGGTTCGGGGCCAGTGCTTAGTTTGGAACCGGGTTTTCTGTTTCCACTGACAAAGAACTGGCTCTGGGGCCAGAAAAACCAGTTCCAGGCTAGCACCAACTCTCTGCTGGGCCAGAGGAAAGAACTGCTTACGTCGGGGGGGAGGAGTTGTTAAGACCAACAATAACAAGACCGCGAAAGATCGCCATTTTTAAGCGACGAGAAGCAGCAGCTGTACAAACGCGAAGTCAACCATTATTATTATTATTGTTGTTGCTGCTGCTGCTTCTTCCGTGTTGTTTTTGCTTCGATATTTGCCCCAAGGTTTCTGCAAACGTAGTGACGTAACTGACGTATACAGCGATGTAATGACGTATACAACGATGTAACTGACGTATACAGTGACGTAATGACGTGGCTTCCCTTAGCACCGCGAGCTATGGAAAAGCAAACTGGTTCTCAGCTGGCTCGCAAGTTGAATGAGTTGTGAACCAGCACCAGCCCTGGCCCCGAACCAGCCCTGGAACTGATTTGGTGGAAAAGGGGTATCAGTGAACTTCTCATCTCATTATCTGTAGCCGCTTTATCCTGTTCTACAGGGTCGCAGGCAAGCTGGATCCTATCCCAGCTGACTACGGGCGAAAGGCGGGGTTCACCCTGGACAAGTCGCCAGGTCATCACAGGGCTGACACATAGACACAGACAACCATTCACACTCACATTCACACCTACGCTCAATTTAGAGTCACCAGTTAACCTAACCTGCATGTCTTTGGACTGTGGGGGAAACCGGAGCACCCGGAGGAAACCCACGCGGACACGGGGAGAACATGCAAACTCCGCACAGAAAGGCCCTCGCCGGCCCCGGGGCTCGAACCCAGGACCTTCTTGCTGTGAGGCGACAGCACTAACCACTACACCACCGTGCCGCCCTTATTTGTTTGTATTGTTTTGTTTCTTTCTTTCTTTATTTATTTATTAGTTTATTTAGTTATATGCAGTGTTAATGATCCCAGATCCCAGATTCGGAACAGCTGGATTCTGTTTACATCTGGAAGTAAACATGCAAATAACCTATAATGATAAATAACCTTTCTCTTCATAAATTATATAATAATTGAAATAATACAATTATAATGTACAACAAACCATTCTGTAATAAAGCGGCTAAGTTATTTAGAGGTATCCGATCCATTACAGCGCATTACACACAGCATTTCCCATGAATTAGTGGAGTTTTGGGAATCCGCGGGGAGTTTGGAGGGAATTGTGTAAATGAGATGTTGTGTGTAAACTCACCCGATGATTCCAGAACAGTGAGATCATCATCATTCAGCTCATGATGTTTAAGGTCACCAGTTAAAAGCTCTCTTTATATAACATCAATCGTGTGTGTGTGTGTGTGTGTGTGTGTGTGTGAGCCAGTGTGAGTCCTGAGGGGACAGACCCGGACTCATCTACTCTATCTGTCTCTCACTCCATCATCATCCTCTCACCACTTTTCCTCTTTCTTTCTTTCTTTCTTTCTTTCTTTCTAATTTCAAAATATAATTCTGAGGACTCGTCTGTTCTCTGACGCTCCCGTCTTCTCTGTGTCTCTCGCTGACACTTGTTCCTGCATGTTCTCTCTCTCTCTCTCTCTCTCTCTCTCTCTCTGTGTTTGCAAAATCACATTTGTCCTTTCTATTGTAGCAATATCTATCTATCTATCTATCTATCTATCTATCTATCTATCTATCTACACTATATTGCCAAAAGTATTTGCTCACCTTCTTTGACTCACATATGAGCTTAAGTGACATTCCATTCCTAATCCACAGGGTTCAATATGACGTCGCTCCACCCTTTACAGCTAGAACAGCTTCAACTCTTCTGGGAAGGCTGTCCACAAGGTTTAGGAGTGTGTTTATGGGAATTTTTGACCATTCTTCCAGAAGTGCATTTGTGAGGTCACACACTGATGTTGGACGAGAAGGCCTGGCTCTCAGTCTCCGCTCTAATTCATCCCAAAGGTGTTCTATCGGGTTGAGTTCAGGACTCTGTGCAGGCCAGTCAAGTTCATCCACACCAGACTCTGTTATCCAGGTCTTCATGGTCCTTGCTTTGTGCGCTGGTGCCCAGTCCTGTTGGAAGAGGAAGGGGCAGCTCCAAACTGTACAAACAGTCTGCACGCCTCGGTGCTTGATTTTATACACCTGTGGCCATGGAAGTGATTGGAACACCTGATTCTGATAATTTGGATGGGTGAGCAAATACTTTTGGCAATATAATCTATCTATCTATCTATCTATCTATCTATCTATCTATCTATCTATCTATCTATCATGATCTTTGTTGAACACTCCCACCCATGATTGTTTTTCTTTTTGCCCCTCTCTGTTTTTCTTTCTGAGGTCCTCTCTCTTTTTTCTTTCTTTCTTAGATTCTCTCTCTCTCACTTTTCTTTCTTATGTTCTTCCTCTCTTTGCTTTCTCTCGCTCTCCTCTTTCTTATGTCCTCTCTCTCTCTGTTTGCAAAATCACATTTGTCCTTTCTATTGAAGCAATATCTATCTATCTATCTATCTATCTATCTATCTATCTATCTATCTATCTATCTATCTATCTACCATGATATTTGTCGAACACTCCCACCCATGATGGTTTTTCCTTTTTGCCCCTCTCTCTTTTTCTTTCCTAGGTTCTCTCTCTCTCTCTCTCTCTCTCTCTCTCTCGTACCAATGGGAGAAACTCGATTCGTCTCTGTACTGCTCTTTCATCCCTCCTGCTCACCACCAGCGGCTCCTGAACTCTTTGATTTGGGTTCCATTTGAACCACAGCCCTCAGCAAAACACACACACACACACACACACACACACACACACACACACACACACACACACACACACACGGGCTGAAATGCAGTTCAGTCATAAATATTTATCATCAGTTAAAACACGAGCCGAGGCTGAGATACAGAAGCGAGCACTGAACTGCGCCTGTATGCTGACGACACTGCACCAATTACACTTCCTTCACTGCATTCACACACACCTACACACACACCTACACACACCTACACACACTCAGAGTTGTGCTTTTATCGTAAAGTGATCAACAGTGGGCTGGTGTGATGAAGTGGAGTTACTGTTCCCACCGCTGACACTGGAAACTCATTCCCTTCTGTAAAGGGGAAATAAACTCTTCTTCACAAATCGCCAACGTTAACGATGGTTACTATAGAAACCTGCTGCAATACTGTCAGTCAACACCTTCTGACCAATCAGAATCCAGCTGAACGTTAGCGAAGGTTAGAGAAGCAGCCTTGGGCCTTAAAGCGTCGCTGGTTTGATTCCCGGGACCGGAAGAAAAAACGTGAGGGGAGTTGAGTGAATGAACAGCACTTTCCCCTCCATCTGTCCCTCTGAGTCACGGCTGAAGGGCCCCTGAGCAAGACACCGAACCCCCAACTGCTCCCGGGGCACTGTAGCATAGCTGCCCACTGCTCTGGGTGTGTGTGTGTGTGTGTGTGTGTGTTCACTGCTTCAGATGGGTGAAATGCAGAGAAGGGATTTCGTTGTGTTTGAGTGTACATGTGACAAATAAAGCCTTCTTCATCTTTTTCAGAATTCATCACTGTAAAACTATGAAAGAGATGAAGAACTTAAGCACGAGCTATTGTAAATATCTCGTTCCTACAGCAAGAGTACAAACACGACGCATCAATAAAACAAAAGTATCCACTCATCATGTGTGATTCAGCGAACCTGACTCACGATTAAATCCTTCAGGCGTCTGAGAATCACGCTTTGATTTTGTTTGTCTCAGAGGTGTGTGTGTGAGAGAGAGGTAATCCTGTGGGGATCTGTGTGTGTGTGTGTGAGGAAGCTCGCTCCCCTCCTAGCAGTGTAAGCAGGTGTAGCACAGATCCACAGATGTTGCAGCTGCACACGCTCTGTTGGGTTTCGGGATTTATTTCTGGATTTGTTGACTTTAAGGATGAGCCGATGGATTCCAACAAATGTTGTGGACATGCTGAAATTTTTATGTCACTCACTTCCTTCCTCAGCTCCTCTCCTGCTCTCTCTCTCTCTCTCACACACTTTCTCTCTCTCTCTCGCACACACACTCTCTCACTCTCTTCCTCTCTCTCCCTTCCTATTGCTCTCTCTCTCTCTGTTTCTCTCTCACTTTTTCTTCTTTCTTATTCTCTCTTTGGAATATCTTTTGGATCTTATAAAACCCACAAAAATATACAATTTTAATTCGTAAAGGCAGCATGGTTGTCCCCCCCCCCCGGTTTTATATAAGAGAAGTAAACATGCTACAAAAACTCACCCTGCACCTCGATATAAACTTTGCATTTCATTAAAAAAAAATTGTGCAAAAAGTTGCAAATTGTTGTGAATTTGTTCGGTTCATTTCCTGCTTTCTCTCTTTCCCTTTCCCTTCTTTCTCTTGTTTCTTTTTTCCTTTAGTTTTCTTGATTAAATCATTAAGCCGGCGAAATAACAGGAGCAATTTGTGAAAAATGCTACAATAATAATAATAATAATAATAATAATAATAATAATTGTAAAATAAAAAAAAGATACATTCTTGCCATCAAAAACTTTCATTCCATATTTTGTTGCTTTTTTTGCCATTTTGTTTTGGTTCATCAACACGCTCTGCCATTTTGTTTTTCTCTCCTCACGGTATATGAGCTGATATCCTAGTAGTAGAGTAGCCAATCAGATCACGCGATTGCTGATATCCAGTGAATGTGGATAGAATAAAAGCATTTATTTTTTTCGC
Source organism: Neoarius graeffei (assembly GCF_027579695.1). Lineage (NCBI taxonomy): Eukaryota > Metazoa > Chordata > Actinopteri > Siluriformes > Ariidae > Neoarius > Neoarius graeffei. The sequence goes on along the minus strand of NC_083572.1, from coordinate 3,865,299 downwards.
AGTCCAAATCCTGCGCTCTGATTGGCTGGCGAGCGGGTCCGTATCCTACAGTACGGACCCTGGTTACGGACCTCTGGCGACTCGCTCATTCACAACAACAACAAGCATAGTCGAATTTTTTGTCAACATTTATCTTTTTTTAATAAGATTTATTTATAGGATTATCAAAAATCGTACAAATGTTTGCCAGCATTTCTCAGGAGAATAGCATTAATTTTACAGCATGGATAGCGATAACGACAGTGTTCACAGCGAAAGCGAGTTTTACTCCCCTGAGGAAGAAGAAATAAAAGAAAACATTTCAGGAGAAAGATAAAAACCTCTAACTGTTGCTAACGCCGAGCAAAAACATGGCTGAATCCTGAATGACTCCTATTTGTATAAATAGGGGACGACATAGGCAGCAAAATGTAGTTTTTTTCCTGCCATGGAAGTGCACTTGTATACCGAGGAGGAAGCCATTTGCATTACAGCCGCGAATGAGGATTCAAAATGGCGGCTCAGCTCGGTTTTCCCTTTCGGGCGCTCTTGTTTTCTGTTAGAATTTGGTAAAGAAAAAAATAAATATATTATTTACCAGCTTAAGGTCGGTCCGTATGGTGAAATACCGTGACCTCGGCCTTGGATACTGACCTCGGCCCAGAGGGCCTCGCTCAGTACTTTCAAGACCTCGGTCACGGTATTTCACCATACGGACCTCCCAGCTGGTAAATAACACACATGTATTCAACTTTATAAGAGTGTGTGTAAAAATCCCTGAAAAGATTCACTTTACAATTGAATCATTTGAATCAATTAAAAAAAAGAATCACTTATCACAGATCACAAACAGGCTTCTGGGGTTTGTTTGTTTTTTTTTTCCCCTTGAGACCCTGAATCGGCAAAGTCACAAAACTCTGGTATAATGTGTTGAATTTTGTGTTCAGTATTAATACACCGTCGGTTGTCGTTCTCCGTGTGTGTGTCCAGGGCGTATTTTGAGATGATCTAATATACAAATGGTTTTGTTTTGTCTTTAAATGTTAGAAACGTGTTCTTTCAAATTTAATACTGAGTAATTTACACACATGAGGCCAAAGACGCTAAGAGTGCATCTGAAATTAGCATTTAATGTGTTGAATTTCTTTTACAACTTTAAATGCGTTCTCCTGATATATATGCTATGACCACGGTTGCCAGATATCGAGCTTTCTGTTTCCTAATGTAAAGTTCTTGTTTATTTTTTCTCCTTTTTATTAATGGAGTACATCTTATTTTTAATTGTGGGTGTATTTTCATTTCTAACGGAACAATTTTTTTATCGTTGAATAAACATCAATTAAAGATTTTGTCTTCAATTTGACAAATTGACAATTGCAAATTTAATACCTTCCCTTCTGTCGTATTAATTAAAAGACGCATTGTTAATTAACATTCACTGTTTTGAATTTCTGTGTTTGAGGTGTGGTGTGAGGGTTGCCAGATATGTCTGTCTTGATAGAAACTCATTCTTGTCCAGTTTTCAAGGCTTTTCTTCACCTGTTTCATGATTACACATTAATCTTTATTGTATTTGCGCTCTAATAGAGACGTCATACATTTTATCTTGACACATTCCAGCCTCGAGGCACAAACTATTGATATTGTTGCCAAAACAAAACAAAACAAAACAAAAACACCAATTAACTTCAATCTATTTATCAAACCTGAGCCGTCACCCGGGAGTGAGATTTAAGTGCGTAAACTTTCGGCATTACCATCACTCACCATCATTAGGTGTGTATTCTTGGTACTCGGCCCTGAGATGAGCTCGTTATGAGCCTATTGCTGAAAAACGCCGTATCTCATCTGCATTATGCTTCGAAACGGCAAAATTGTTTCCTTCCTTCAGCTTCCTTTTCCTTTCATTGCCAATAATAAGAGCCTTCACAACTGATGGCCCTGTCCATTAAAGGTGCTCGTTATTCTCAGACGCAGCTACAAACGACCCTCTCCATCAACGCCATTACCTCGCTGACCTGACTCATGACGGGATAAATATATATTACAGAAACAGACTGCAGGCCTGCGTGTCCTTTCATTATTAATATCATTTATTAATGCCATTTATGCTCGTAATAATTAACGGTTTTGTCCGCCTGGATATTCATCAAACTCTGTGTCATTTATAATGGCAGTGGGACTCCTCAAGGAGACTTCAAAATCAGCAGGAAAAGGTTAGCGGTAAAGGACTCACGATGCGTATGAGTTTTAATTTGAGCATTAGTTTTATTAACATGTACATATATTACTGTATTTACGGTAATCATGCTACTCCAGGATTTATGGTAGTTTATTTAACACTTTGCTGTATTCAGAGTGAAGTTCAGTGGATGCAATGAACTGATACTGAAATTGCGCTCAACGTAATTCATACATCAGACCTTGAGCACAGGAAGTATGTGAGTGTTACGCACGCAGAGCGGAGTTTCAGTAAAGTCTTGAGAAATATCGACTCCAGCGAGGAGCAGGATTCGAGATATAAGTCTCACTCTGCTCCACTGTCTGACTTTTCGATGTAACCATGATATGCCATGCGCAAATTCATACACACTGTAAATGTTAATTAATTAATTAATTAATTAATTAATTAATTAATTAATTGACTGACGAACTAACAAATGATGTCTGGTTAAATGTACATTCCGCAAAAAAAAAATTTCCCTGCAAAAAAAAAGGTGATGCATAATAACCGGAGATGATGTTTAGCTCAATAACTGATTTAATTTACTTTAACAGAAACACTGCTTTCAAATTTCTTCTTCTTTTTTTTTTTTAAACGTTTTCCTCATTTTCCCATGCACGAGCCAGATCTCCCTCATCATACAACTCCTCAATAGCAACCGGGGCTCTGTGGCTTCTTCCAAGACACAAGAACTAGCGCCAACTACTGTTCATTCTGTGTTACTGTGCTGCGTAAGATATACAGGTAGTCATCGACTTACGACCTATGCGACTTACGACCAATCGACTTTACGACCGTCTGGTTATGACTGGCAAGTGTTTCCCAGCTGAGCTAGCTGAGCGTACGACAGTTTCCGCCCCAGCTCCCAGCAGCGCCTCTCGCCACGGACAACAGTTTCCGCCCCAGCTCCAGGCACATGCGCAGTCTCTCTCGCGCTCTCCGTCATACAGTTTCCGCCCCAGCTCCTGGTTTATGAAACGAGCAAATGCTCCCGCCAGCCCGAGCGCTGCAACAGCTGATGATGACGTAGACGACCCACAGCCAAGCACCAGTGATGCCAGCGGTCACTAAATTTTGTATTTTGCCATGTTTTACATTTGTATTTTGGTATGTTTCAAACTAAAGTGTTTTCTGTTTTTCACATCTGTATTTTGTATTTTTTGTTTTGCACATATTAAATGAATTGTACTGTACGCAGTGTAGTGTGCAGTGTTTGACTTAAACCAAATAATGAGCCAAGGGAATGAAATAAGAAAATGTTGATAAAATAAGACTTTAAGATGATTACAATATCATTACACATCACAATATACTTACGTTCATTTAACATAGGCCGACTTACGACCAGATCGGTTTACGACCGATCAGTCATAACCAAATGCAGTCGTAAGTCGACGACTACCTGTATATGTTATTTCCCAGCTGGGAGGTCCGTATGGTGAAATACCGTGACCGAGGTCTTGAAAGTTCTGAGCGAGGCCCTCTGGGCCGAGGTCAGTATTCAAGGCCGAGGTCACGGTATTTCACCATACGGACCGACCTTAAGCTGGTAAATAATATATATATTTTTTCTTTACCAAATTCTAACAGAAAACGAGAGCGCCCGAAAGGGAAAACCGAGCCGAGCCGCCATTTTGAATCCTCATTCACGGCTGTAATGCAAATTGCTTCCTCCTCGGTATACAAGTGCACTTCCATTGCAGGAAAAAAACTACATTTTGCCGCCTATGTCGTCCCCTATTTATACAAATAGGAGTCATTCAGGATTCAGCCATGTTTTTGCTCGGCGTTAGCAACAGTTAGAGGTTTTTAGCTTTCTCCTGAAATGTTTTCTTTTATTTCTTCTTCCTCAGGGTAGTAAAACTCGCTTTCGCTGTGAACACTGTCGTTATCGCTATCCATGCTGTAGAATTAATGCTATTCTCCTGAGAAATGCGAAAATAAATGTTGACAAAAATTGCTACTATGTTTGTTGTTGTTGTGAATGAGTGAGTCGCCAGAGGTCCGTAACCGGGGTCCGTAACTGGGGTCCGTACCATAGGATACGGACCCGCTCGCCAGCCAATCAGAGCGCAGGATTTGATGGAAACTGGACCGCGAAAAAAATAAATCGAGGATATTACACGGTTACGCGAAGATATGAAGTTTATCTTTGAGTGGTGAATGTATATTTCATGAGTGAGCAAAATGAACGAGTGAAAATATTTACTTCATATCTTTGCGCCACCATGTAATGTTCTTTAAATTACATGGACACATCCACAAAAAAAAAAAAAAACAACAACCACAAGTTAAGGGATAAAGAATGTTAATTTTTGAACCAGTTCACCATTCTGACAACACTGCAGGAAAACACTGAGTGACTTCATCGGAGTGAAATATCGGGAATTATTATCCATACAGGTGGAATAAAAATGTGTTCTATCCCCTTCTAGCGGATTCCATTCATTTGGTTCGATAGCATGCGATATTGTTAGCATATCACTTATCCTACGTGTATTACATGGCTGCCAGGTTTGCGCCATTAAAAAAAATACGGAAGATTTTGAGAGAATTTTGAAAGAGAAAGACGCATTGAACGCCCGAAAGGAATGTCTAATAATTAATAATAATAATAATAATAATAATAATAATATTGTCTGGCTTTTTTTCATGGTCTATCAGATATATTCCATTCAGCTTTTTGTCTTCAACTCATTCAATATCATGCTAGCTGAATGGAATACATCTGATAGACCACGAAAAAAAAAGCCAGACAATATTATTTAAATATTTCTCTCAGATGTGTTTCGTATGAAAAATGCGAGTTTTTCAATGTGAGAAGATAAACTTCATATCTTCAAGCCGACGTGTGATTTTCTTTTTATTATATCAACACATTGACAAACAAAAAGTCCCCAAATTTATCAAAACAAAATTTATCATCCATTTCCTCACGAGTGACGTTTAGAGATTTATGTCACGGTTTTGGTTCTCCATGTCCCGGATGGAAAATACCAGTGGCGAGTGGCGAATTTCCCAGTAAAACACTCATGTCTAAATAATATAACTGGAGGAAAGTGCTATCTGCCCTCTTCCTCATACATGAGCTCACAGATGCTGGTGTTGCTGTGATTGACAGAGGAGAGAGAGAGAGAGAGAGAGAGAGTGTATGCCCCTCCCACTCAGACAGTATGGCTTTAAAAAAAAAAAGCCAAGTGTACAAAATCTAATGCTGGGGAAAAAATTATACTTTTAATCGAGTGAATCTGTCAGAATCTACAGCTGCTGCTTTCCTGATGTACACACCATGAGCCCAGTGATGAATTCGCTAAAACAACCAAAAGAGTCAAAAGTGAAACATTTATGTCACAAGAATGAAAGTGTGCACTTCTTTGATGGTGATGAAAAGACAGAAATGAGAGGAATAAATCTTTTTGGAGAGACGATGAGCCATTTACCGAGGAAACTATACGAGCAGAATGGAAAGAATTTCAAAAATGTCTGTCTTTTTTTTAATTAAATAATATTTAATTCACAATATTTTACTTATTGTCCAAAGAAAATAAATAAAATAATTTTAAGAGTCATTAAGGACAACCCTGAATTTGTAGCCTGGCAAGCCAGACTAAATGTGAATATTTAGGCAATTTTTTTTTTTTTGCCTAAATATTCACATTTATAATTATATATAATTATATTATATATTCACATTTATAATTATATTATAATTTTGCCACTTGTAGGCAAAAATATTTTTGGCCGCTAGGCGGGTGGGTCTAGTTTACTAGGCTACTGAATTTGACCAATATGAGCAAAATTAAAATAAATAAAATAATTAATATCAAAATAAAATCTGACTTAAATGTACTAAAAACAAGAGCTTATTTATAATTCAGGAACAATTTCATTTATTTTTCAGACTCACCTCAGAGCATGATGTCTCTGTCCCTCCAAGACGCTGCAGAAGATTCTCTGACAGGACAGCAGCGAGACGAATGAAGCAAAGTGAAATCTGCTTGCACCACTTTATGATTAAATCTTTCCTCCTTCTGAAAGGAAAAAACGAGAGCCAGAGGTCAAACAGAGAACAAAAGCCTGACCTCTAAAAGTTCAGCATTAACTACTCTTCCTCAGTGGAGTTTCCAATCTCACTTCCTTGTGCTGAAGCTGAGCTCATTTCCTCCACTTTTCCCGAAAGCCCCGAAGGAAGATGTTTCACCTCTCGCTTTCAGCCTGCTCACCCTCGGCAGCCGAGTGTCAAAGAAATCAGCAGAATTTTAAATGTTTGGAAGGCCTGAGACAATAACTCATGAAAGTCATGAGTTTGTTTTTTTTATTATTTTTTTTTTTTATATTATAATGGAAAAAGCACAGCCGTATGAAATCTAACAGCAGGATTCAAGTTTATATAAAGCTGAGAGTCAGGAAAAGAACATCAAGGATAAATATTCGGAGTTTTTTAGGGTTTTAAACTCAGTGGGCTGGACGCTCTCTCAACACTTACAAACGTCTGTCGCTCCCTCCCCTCTGGCCTGGTCGGGTTATTTACAGCCAGTCTCCTTCCAGACTGACTCTGAACAACGTCTTTCACTTCTTTACAAATGAGCACGAGAGTAAACAGGCTAATACACTCATACATTATACAAAATAAACTAATCCAGGAACTAGCATTACAGTAAACAGGCTAACAAACCAACTCGTACTAAAGAAAAAATGCTAACAAATGAAATAACATTGTAAATAGGCTAAAATACTAACTAGAATTGCTAACTATAGGGTTGCCACCATTCAGAAATGAAAATAAGGGACGCCCACCACGGCTCCTTGGGGCCATGACCACCATGGGCACGACTCCCATGGGGTGGGGGGCCCGCAGCAGTGGTATGTTTCGTTTTGTAGGTGTTTTTAGTAAAGGGGTGATCAAGAAAGCAATTACTCATACTTAAAGCTTGAAATGCTTTATTGCCAATGCTGTAAAAATGTATAATGTACAAGTGGGCAACAATGAACTCTCTCTCTTTCATTATCTGTAGCCGCTTTATCCTTCTACAGGGTCGCAGGCAAGCTGGATCCTATCCCAGCTGACTACGGGCGAAAGGCGGGGTACACCCTGGACAAGTCGCCAGGTCATCACAGGGCTGACACATAGACACAGACAACCATTCACACTCACATTCACACCTACGGTCAATTTAGAGTCACCAGTTAACCTAACCTGCATGTCTTTGGACTGTGGGGGAAACCGGAGCACCCGGAGGAAACCCACGCGGACACGGGGAGAACATGCAAACTCCACACAGAAAGGCCCTCGCCGGCCACGGGGCTCGAACCCAGACCTTCTTGCTGTGAGGCGACAGCGCTAACCACTACACCACCGTGCCACCCCTGTATAATAATAATGTATAATAATAATGTGTGTTTTCTGATTGTCAGTGAATGTATATAGTACGGGCAAGTACGTGGTTGGATGAGAAAGCGAGGGGGCGGGGTGAGTGTGGAAGACAGGGGTCCTGTGTGTGAGTGAGTGAGTGAGGTGCTGAGATTTAGTGAGAGCTTGATTTGTGGATCAACTCTGTCATCCTTTTTAACACGTCCAGTCGGACGAATGAATGATCATTAATTCAAACAAACAATCAATCAAACAAACGACAATCATAACATAATGTCCCATACCGCATCACTCTCAGGAGATGATTGGGGGATAAAGAACTGTGACACTGACGCTTGTGTCTTCTGTGTTCTTACATATCTGCAGTGTTGCTCTCCTGACGAATGCTGTGTAATGTCAGACAGCCCACCGTCCGCCACTGAACACACTCACCGACAGACTTTACAGTTTGCTCTGTAGTCGTCTCCACTCACGCTGTCCGGCCAAGGATGTGCCTCTTCCCACTCACATCTGTATTTTTGTAAGCGTTTACGCTTTTGAGGACGTGCTGGAGTCCCGGGTGCAGCAGACATTTTTAAAAGGCCCGGGTTTTTGAGCAGCGCCGGTGTGTGTTGTCTGTCTCTAGCCAACCGTGACAGCGCCACACGCAGTGACGCAGGCAGCCGGGCACAGACGCACAGAGCGGGACGCAGAGTGGAGGGGTTTGTGTCCTGGGTAGATCCCGCAACGGAGTATTTCCTGTTTTATTTTGTTCATTATTGTTAGATTTAGTGTTGATATGTGTGAGACAGACATGTGTATTGGACATTTATGAAAACACGGAACAAACTGCATCCCGTATCGGTTCAATACGGGACACAAGATTTCATTGCCAAATAAAGGACGATTCCGTATTTTACGGGACGGGTGGCAACCCTAGCTAAATAGCATGCTAATAAACTAACCAACATTTAGAATAAACAGGCTAGCAAACTAAAATGATGTTAAATAGGCGAATACACTAGCTAGCATGACAGTCAACAGGCTCACAAGCTAACTATCATTATGGTAAATAGACAAACACTATCTAACATGATTGAAAAAATGCGAACAAACTAACTAACATTGTCATAAAAAGTACACTAATACATTATACAAAATAAACTAATCCAAGAACTAGCATTACAGTAAACAGGCTAACAAACCAAAAAGCATTAATGAAAAAAAAATGCTAACAAATGAAATAACGTGATTGTAAATAGGCTAAAATACAAACTAGGATTGCTAACTAGCATAACTATCATGCTAACAAACTAACCAACATTTATAAGAAACAGGCTAGCAAGCTAACATAATATTAAATAAGATAATACGCTAACCAGCATTACAGTAAACAGGCTAACAAACTAACTAGCGTTATAATAAAAGGTTAAGATAACTAACATTATAGAAAACATGCGAACCAAGTCAATAACATCATTGTAAATAGGCTAAATTACTAACTAGAATTGCTAACTAGCATGCTAATAAACTAACCAACGTTTATAATGAACAGGAGAGCAAACTAAAAAGATGTTAAATAAGCTAATACACTAACTAGCATGACCGTAAACAGGCTCACAAACTAACTATCATTATGTTAAATAGACAAATTATAGTAAAAAGACAGCATTATACAACCCCGATTCCAAAAAAGTTGGGACAAAGTACAAGTTGTAAATAAAAACAGAATGCAATGATGTGGAAGTTTCAAAATTCCATATTTTATTCAGAATAGAACATAGATGACATATCAAATGTTTAAACTGAGAAAATGTATCATTTAAAGAGAAAAATTAGGTGATTTTAAATTTCATGACAACAACACATCTCAAAAAAGTTGGGACAAGGCCATGTTTCCCACTGTGAGACATCCCCTTTTCTCTTTACAACAGTCTGTAAACGTCTGGGGACTGAGGAGACAAGTTGCTCAAGTTTAGGGATAGGAATGTTAACCCATTCTTGTCTAATGTAGGATTCTAGTTGCTCAACTGTCTTAGGTCTTTTTTGTCGTATCTTCCGTTTTATGATGCGCCAAATGTTTTCTATGGGTGAAAGATCTGGACTGCAGGCTGGCCAGTTCAGTACCCGGACCCTTCTTCTACGCAGCCATGATGCTGTAATTGATGCAGTATGTGGTTTGGCATTGTCATGTTGGAAAATGCAAGGTCTTCCCTGAAAGAGACGTCGTCTGGATGGGAGCATATGTTGCTCTAGAACCTGGATATACCTTTCAGCATTGATGGTGTCTTTCCAGATGTGTAAGCTGCCCATGCCACACGCACTAATGCAACCCCATACCATCAGAGATGCAGGCTTCTGAACTGTGCGCTGATAACAACTTGGGTCGTCCTTCTCCTCTTTAGTCCGAATGACACGGCGTCCCTGATTTCCATAAAGAACTTCAAATTTTGATTCGTCTGACCACAGAACAGTTTTCCACTTTGCCACAGTCCATTTTAAATGAGCCTTGGCCCAGAGAAGACGTCTGCGCTTCTGGATAATGTTTAGATACGGCTTCTTCTTTGAACTATCAAGTTTCAGCTGGCGACGGCGGATGGCACGGTGAATTGTGTTCACAGATAATGTTCTCTGGAAATATTCCTGAGCCCATTTTGTGATTTCCAATACAGAAGCATGCCTGTATGTGATGCAGTGCCGTCTAAGGGCCCGAAGATCACGGGCACCCAGTATGGTTTTCCGGCCTTGACCCTTACGCACAGAGATTCTTCCAGATTCTCTGAATCTTTTGATGATATTATGCACTGTAGATGATGATATGTTCAAACTCTTTGCAATTTTACACTGTCGAACTCCTTTCTGATATTGCTCCACTATTTGTCGGCGCAGAATTAGGGGGATTGGTGATCCTCTTCCCATCTTTACTTCTGAGAGCCGCTGCCACTCCAAGATGCTCTTTTTATACCCAGTCATGTTAATGACCTATTGCCAATTGACCTAATGAGTTGCAATTTGGTCCTCCAGCTGTTCCTTTTTTGTACCTTTAACTTTTCCAGCCTCTTATTGCCCCTGTCCCAACTTTTCTGAGATGTGTTGCTGTCATGAAATTTCAAATGAGCCAATATTTGGCATGAAATTTCAAAATATCTCACTTTCGACATTTGATATGTTGTCTATGTTCTATTGTGAATACAATATCAGTTTTTGAGATTTGTAAATTATTGCATTCCATTTTTATTTACAATTTGTACTTTGTCCCAACTTTTTTGGAATCGGGGTTGTAGTAAAAAGGCTATGCTAACTAACATTCTAGAAAACATGCTAACAAACTAAATAACATCATTGTAAATCGGCTAAAATAGTAATTAGAAATAATGCTTGCATTACTAGCATGCTAACAAACTAACCAAATTTATAATAAACAGGGTAGCAAACTAACAGTGTTAAATAGGCTGATACACTAACTAGCATTACAGTAAACAGGTGAACAAACTAACGAGCATTATTAAAAATGGCAAAAAACTAACATTATAGAAAACATGCTAACAATCTAAATAACATCAGTATAAATAAGATAAAATACTGGCATACTAACAAACTAACCAATATTTATAATAAACAGGCTAGCAAACTCACATAATGTTAAATGGGCTAATACACTAACTAGCATGACAGTAAACAGGTGAACAAACTAAATAGCACTATGGTAAATAAACATACACTAACGAGCATTATTTTTTTTAAAATGCTAACAAACTAACATTATCGTAAAAAGGCTAAGATAACTAACACGCGAACAAACTAGGCCCTGTCCACACGGCAACGGATTCAGGTGAATCTGATAAAATTGTTTATCGTTTCGGCCTGGCGTCCACACGGCACCGGCGTTTTGGGTGCCCCAAAACGAAATCTTTTGAGAACGGGTTTCAGAGTGGAAAGATCTGGCAACGGCGCCGTTGCGAAGTCGTCTGGATGAGTAGAACGGATTTGTTTACGATGACGTCACAACCACATGACTGTCAGTGCTTCACGCCGGGTAGAAGTGTAACGAACTCGATGCGAGTTGTCAACAAATCCTATAACTTGGTTCATGAAACGCGCTTACAAAATATTTTCACTGTGAATATTTATTGTGTAATGGTGCAAAGTGAGAGAGAGAGAGAGAGAGGGAGAGAGAGAGAGAGAGAGAGAGAGAGAATAGCCCTTAGGGCAGAGTCAATCCCGCCAGCAAAAATAGGGAAAAAAAGGAGCGATCTCACCTCTTCAGATGTTGGTTTAAGTCCTACAATACATTCCTCAAAAAGGGTGTAGAAGAACAAATTAATCCATCAACGTGTAGCATTCAATTTATTCCGGACCATTAAAGACGCCGCCTTCCGCGTAGAATCATACGTCATCCTCGCCGCCATATTGGATGGGGCAAAGCGGAGAATAAAGATGCCTCATTCATGTGCTGCGTTTAACTGTACCAACAGGTTTACCGTCCAAACGAGATCACATGGGATTACCTTTCACAGGTGAGACTGGAAAAATACTTTTCATTGTATTTGGTCATTATAATGTAATTTTACGAACAGATTTTCCTGACTTTGTGGCTAATATGAAGTCTCGCGCATAATAGTTTATGCGCATGCATCCTTACTTCTTCTATTGTCCTGGTGTCTCCGATGGGACCGTCTTACAGCTCCCCTAGAGGTGTGTCATGTGTATTGCATCGTTTTCAGCAAGCGTTGCATTGCCATATGTACCTGATATTTTACTGATCCGTTGCCCATGTGGACGCAATATTTTTTTAATAACATCTCATTGCTGTTGTCGTGTGGATGTAGCCTAAGTAGCATTATAGAAAACATGCTAACAAACTAAAGAACATCATTATAAAAATAGGCTAAAAATACTAACTATCATTGCTAACTAGCATAACTGGCATGCTTACAAAGTAACCGACATTTATAATAAACAGGCTAGCAAACTCACATAATGTTAAATAGGATAATAAATTCACTGGCATCTTTGTAACCAGGCTAATCTATGAACTAGCATAACAGTTACCACAGCGTAACGTGTTACAGAAGACAGGCTAACCCACTAGCCAGCATTTGTCCAAAATAAGTTCCTTCAGGATCTAGCATTATAATGAACATGCTAATTGCAATGTTAATGTTATGTTAATTATAATAATATTGACATGCTAATCACTATTATAATTATAGTGATAAAGTTTAGCACAAACTAGCATCATAGTGAACAGGCATTATGAACTAGCATTAATGAACTAGCATGAACTAGCATTAATATGCTAATACACTAACTAGCATGATAGTAAACTATAAAATAATCTTGCTTCAATTAATTGCCCATTTAAACATTTTTAACCAATGAATCAAACCTGAGAGAGAGAGAGAGAGAGAGAGAGAGTGTGTGTTGGACTTTGTGAGGACATTTGACTGAAAACCAAATTTAGTGTCAATATTACCACAACAGCAGAAACCGTGAGTCGTGTCGGTGTTCACCCCGTTAGCTGGGAGTTTAGTGTTTTAGCTGAGCACTTACAGTGGTGCTTGAAAGTTTGTGAACCCTTTAGAATTCTCTATATGTCTGCATAAATATGACCTAAAACATCATCAGATTTTCACACAAGTCCTAAAAGTAGATAAAGAGAACCCAGTTAAACAAATGAGACAAAAATATTATACTTGGTCATTTATTTATTGAGGAAAATGATCCAATATTACAGATCTGTGAGTGGCAAAAGTATGTGAACCTTTGCTTTCAGTATCTGGTGTGACCCCCTTGTGCAGCAATAACTGCAGCTAAACGTTTGCGGTAACTGTTGATCAGTCCTGCACACTGGCTTGGAGGAATTTTAGCCCGTTCCTCCGTACAGAACAGCTTCAACTCTGGGATGTTGGTGGGTTTCCTCACATGAACTGCTCGCTTCAGGTCCTTCCACAACATTTCCATTGGATTAAGGTCAGGACTTTGACTTGGCCATTCCAAAACATTCACTTTATTCTTCTTTAACCATTCTTTGGTAGAACAACTTGTGTGTTTAGGGTCATCGTCTTGCTGCATGACCCACCTTCTCTTGAGATTCAGTTCATGGACAGATGTCCTGACATTTTCCTTTAGAATTTGCTGGTATAATTCAGAATTCATTGTTCCATCAATGATGGCAAGCCGTCCTGGCCCAGATGCAGCAAAACAGGCCCAAACCATGATACTACCACCACCATGTTTCACAGATTGGATAAGGTTCTTATGCTGGAATGCTGTGTTTTCCTTTCTCCAAACATAACGCTTCTCATTTAAACCAAAAAGTTCTATTTTGGTCTCATCCGTCCACAAAACATTTTTCCAATAGCCTTCTGGCTTGTCCACATGATCTTTAGCAAACTGCAGACGAGCAGCAATGTTCTTTTTGGAGAGCAGTGGCTTTCTCCTTGCAACCCTGCCATGCACACCATTGTTGTTCAGTGTTTTTCTGATGCTGGACTCATGAATATTAACATTAGCCAATGTGAAAGAGGCCTTCAGTTGCTTAGAAGTTGCCCTGGGGTCCTTTGTGACCTCGCTGACTATTACACGCCTTGCTCTTGGAGTGATCTTTGTTGGTTGACCACTCCTGGGGAGGATAACAATGGTCTTGAATTTCCTCCATTTGTACACAATCTGTCTGACTGTGGATTGGTGGAGTCCAAACTCTTTAGAGATGGTTTTGTAACCTTTTCCAGCCTGATGAGCATCAACAATGCTTTTCTGAGGTCCTCAGAAATCGCCTTTGTTCGTGCCATGATACACTTCCACAAACGTGAAGCTCAGACTTTGATAGATCCCTGTTCTTTAAATAAAACAGGGTGCCCACTCACACCTGATTGTCATCCCATTGATTGAAAACACCTGACTCTAATTTCACCTTCAAATTAACTGCTAATCCTAGAAGTTCACATACTTTTGCCACTCACAGATATGTAATATTGGATCATTTTCCTCAATAAATAAATGACCAAGTATAATATTTTTGTCTCATTTGTTTAACTGGGTTCTCTTTATCTACTTTTAGGACTTGTGTGAAAATCTGATGATGTTTTAGGTCATATTTATGCAGAAATCTAGAAAATTCTAAAGGGTTCACAAATTTTCAAGCACCACTGTAGCATGTTAGCCACACGTTCAGCATGTTAGCCTTGTCTTTTTAAACAATGTTTTGATGAGTTCTGCCTCAGTAAAGTATGTCCATATTGAACAGAAGTTCATCAGTACAGTAAACTTGGCATGATGTTTGAGCTGAGCATTTAGCATGTTAGCCAAGAATTTGGAATTTTATCTGAGCATTTACTGTGTTAGTCAAGAGGTCAGTCCATTAATATGGCGTTTAGTTAGCCAAGCATTTACCTTGTTAGCTGAGCATTTGGCATGTTAGCCAATAATTTGGAATTTTAGCTGCGCAGTTACTGTGTTAGCTGAGAATTGAGCACATTAATCTGGAATTTAGCATATTAGCTAAGCATTTAGCATGTTAGCTGAGCATTCCACATGTTAGCCAAGTGATAGAAATATTTGTCTGGCACGCTCGAAACTAGGACAGTCTGGTCTGATTGCTACTTGTTCTTGAAACTGGTACAAGCGGTAGAGATGTTTCTCTTGGACATCCATGAGGCAGAATCTCTTCGGCAGCAGAGCTCTACATTCCTAGATCATACTTTGTCAATTCAACCTCCTTCAGTACAGGCAGATCAAAATCTAACACCAAGAATTTGGAAGTTTAGTGAACATTCAGATTTTCTGTACCGAATGTCAACCTTTACACAATTTTACACAATAAGAGCTCTGCATTTTAACATCAGCTGTGAGTTATTGCTTAAAAATCTGCTAAGAGGATCTTCTTTTCCTGAATAAAAAGACAAATGAACACAACAATGTCGAAAGATTGACAGTTGTATAGGTGCAATAAGTTTGTGATATTAACTGACCCTGTCTGGAAGCTCCGCCCCCTTCCCACTCGATTTTCTTACCTGAAAGATGCAGAAATGCATCATGATTTCTGCCACAGTAAACAGAGTAAAATATTCAACATCACTCTTATTAGATAAGTATAAAATTAACATCAGTTGATGGTGGAGATAAAACTGCTGTCTTACTGTCCCAGTGCTGAGGTTCTGTTCTGGTCGATCCACTCTGTGTGATCCTGCTTTATCGTGTTCCTGGTCCTGATTCTGATTCTGTGCTGCAGTGAGGAGGGACGGCTGGCCAGGGACTTTCAGGATTTCCCAGAAACCATCGCTTCAAACAATAATGCTGCCAGACAATAACATGAGTCTCCTTTCACTCCTTTCACGTTACAATGCTGTGAGAGGCCCTGACACACACACACACACACACACACACACACACACACAAGCTCAGCTTGGATTAAATGTTAGCCGTGTGAGTTTCATAAAACATCTGCAATAAATAAAGATTTATAAAGCCAGAATTCAAACCCAGTTTTCTTGTGAAAACTAACAAGACAGACGCAGACGCTCAGGAATTCTTTATTCTTCAGTTTCACTCTAAAATGAGTGGACGGTGAGCTCACTTAAACACTGTAGTTTAGTAAAATACACTATATGGCCAAAAGTTTGTGGACACCTAATTAGCCCATCCCATCCCAGATTTAGTCCCCTTTCTCTGTTCTGTTATAATAACCTCCACTTTACTGAGAAGGCCTTCAGGGCGTGGCTGTGGGGATTTCTGTTCATTCAGCCACAAGGACCTCAGTGAGATCAGGCACTGATGTTGAGATGTTGAGGAGGTCTGGGGTGCAGTCAGTGTTCTGGTTCATCCCTAAGGGGTTCACTGGGGTCGAGGACACACTGGTGTGTGTTACTGTGTATTGTTAGTTGTGTGTAATGTGTGTGTTACTTGTGTGTAACTCTGTGTTACTGTGTGTTACCTGTGTGTTACTTTATGTAATTGTGTATTACTGTGTGTTACTGTGTATAACTGTGTGTAACTGTGTGTAAGTTGTGTGTAATGTGTGTGTTACTTGTGTATATCGCTGTGTTACTTTATGCAATTGTGTGTAACTGTGCATTACTTGTGTTACTGTGTGTAACTTGTGTGTTACTGCATATAACTGTGTTAGTGTGTAACTTGTGTGTTACTGTGTATTACTGTGTGTAACTTGGATGTTACTGTGTGTAAGTTGTGTGTAATATGTGTGTTACTTGTGTGTATCTCTGTGTTACCTGTATGTTACTTTATGTATTTGTGTGTAACTTGTATGTGACTCTGTGTTACTGTGTGTGACTGTGCATTACTTGTGTATTACTGTGTATAACTGTGTGTTAGTGTGTAACTTGTGCGTTAGTGTGTAAGTTGTGTGTTACTTGTGTGTAACTGTGCATTACTTGTGTGTTACTGTGTGTTAATTGGTAACTTGCATGTTACTGTGTATTACTTATGTATTGCAGTGTGTAACTTGTGTGTTACAGTGTGTAACTTGTGTGTTACTGTGTGTAACTTGCGTGTAACCTGTGTGTTACTGTGTAACTTGTGTGTTAGTGTGTAACTTGTGTGTTACTGTGTGTTTCTATGTGTAATTGTGTTTCTGTGTGTAACCTGTATGTTAGTGTGTAACTGTGTGTTACTGTGCATCACTTGTGTGTTACTGTGTGTAATTTATGTGTAACTTGTGTAATTGTGTGTTGCAGTGTGTAACCTGTGTGTAATTGTGTGTAACTGTGTGTTACTTGTGTGTTACAGTGTGTAACTTGTGTGTAATTGTTTGTAACTGTGCGTTACAGTGTGTAACTTGTGTGTAATTGTATGTTACAGTGTGTCACTGTGTGTTGCAGTGTGTAATTGTGTGTTAGTGTGTCCTCGCCCATGGTGTACGTGGCTGTTTTTCCGGTTTTGCTTTTCAACACGTCGCCATCTGAAGGAGAACTTTACTGTAAACAGCGAGTGAAGAGGATACGGTGTAAACAGAGTGTTGAGTACTTCCTGTTCAGTGTTCTGAGAGACTTAGCGCTGAGCTCATTTCTGCGCTTCCCTTCTTGAAGGAGTTGATTAGATATTACACTCCTGATTCTGGTCTTCTGCGTGCTCTATAAACATTTCAAGGATTTACAGAAAGAAGGTGGATCATTTTATACTTAAAAAAACCCCAAAAAACCTCTTCTCATGTGACTTACAGAGGTGGACAGTAACAAAGTAGGGTGACCCAAAAAAAAGTTTACACTTTCATAAATGAAACTTCAACACCATGTATCTCAGCTTGTAATACAAATTTTATTAACAATCTATACATCATTAGAAACAGCATACACCGTAGATTCTACTTCTCGATGTGTCCTCCTCCGACTACCATGACCGCCTCCAGACGACTGCGGAAAACTTGACAAGTCTTCTTGATGTAGGATGCTGTCATCCGGTTCCAAGATCTCAGAACAGACCTCTGCAAGGCTGGTACAGAAGGGTGGGGCTTCTTAGAGGCACTGTCCTCCACAGTTGCCCAGATACTATAATCCAGTGGATTAAGATCTGGACTCTGGGGAGGCCACATATCCTTGGGCCAGAATGCCTCCAGGTTGGCATTCAACCATTCTTGGGTCCTCTTGGAAGTGAGAGCAGGGGCACCGTCTTGTTGGAACACATAATTCCCATCAGGGTAGTTGGTCTGGATCCATGGCTTGACTTTTTTCTGCAGAATGTCCAGATATTCCTCAGTGTTGATGCGTACACCTGAGGGAATGAAAACTGGAGGCATCTTCTTGCCATCTGAGGAGATGAGACCAAAAACCATGACTGAAGCGGGGTGCTTTGTAGTGTTAGCTTACTTCACAGCATCAGGTACATCTGTGGGATCACCTCCAATCCATCGGTTGTTTCTTCGGTTTGATATGGCATCGACAGTGAAGATCTTTTCATCTGAGAACAAGATTGCACGACCTGGCGCAGCATGCTTGATGTTGTTCAACAATGCCTTGGACCGTTTCACCCTACTTTCTCTTTGAGCTTTAGTAAGAAGTGGAACCTTCACCCTGGCCCTGAACTTCATGTTAAGGTCATTCTTGACAAGTCGTTGCATTGAGGAAGGACTGACATCAAGCTCAGAAGCCATTTTTCTCATGGACCTGACAGGATTGGACTTGATTCATCGTTTAACCTTGTTAATCATGAATTTTGTCTGTACAGACCGAGGGCGACCAGATCCAGGCTTTCTTTTGGCTGTTCCAGTGCGTTCTAACTTGTTTTTAATTTTGTACACTGCACATCTTGATATTCCCAGCTGTGTTGCAGTCTCGGTAGGAGACAGTCCAGCACGCAGTAATTCAGGCACAGCAGAAGTTTTCTTCGCACATGTAGTTGAGTGAAAAGAGCATAGCAGTGGAATTAGGAGTTCAACAGCAATCATTGGAGCATTGACCAAAGTTAAAGAGACCTAAATTGGTGTTTATACAAGCAATCAACCAAGTGTCAACTTTTTTTTTGATCACCCTACATTTACTTGAGTTCTGTACTTAAGTATGTAACCCTATCTAACCCTAACCCTATCGTACTTTTCACTCCACTACATTTCTATCAAGGTCCTCATTACTCGTTATTATGAAGCAGCTTTGAAAGTGAATTTTCTTTTCTTTTCTTTTCTTTTCTTTTCTTTTCTTTTCTTTTCTTTTCTTTTCTTTTCTAAAGCGTGGTTGTTTTTTTTTCCCAGGTGACACTGAGACAGCCGATCAGTAATCACTCAGGTCACGTCATGTCCATAGACTTTACAAAATCAAGCTCAATGATTTCTCAACAGCATTATTTAGCACAATCAGTTGATGGCAGAATGGAAGGAGGCGGTTCTTCTGGGGAATGAATGCACTCATGGCTTTACCTGGAACCCATGTTTCAGTTTTCTGAAAGGATTAAAGATTCATTTCGTTTTAAATGTTTGCTTTGTTTGCTGAAAATTAACCACATCACGGCCTAGTAAAACTCGCCGTCCGACCTGCCGGAGCATACTGAGGTCTTTAAACATTTTATTCCAAGAGAAAGCTTGTAATGAAGTTGTCTGTGCTTTTAGAGCTAGCATTAACATTGCAAACGTAGCTATGCAGTCTGGTTAGTCAAATGACTTTCTATGAATTTTCCCACCATGTTGCCGTAGCCTTGTCCACGGCTAACGTTAACACATAGCTAGTTAACTTGGACACTGTTAGTTAGCATGTAAAAACGGAGTTACGCTAACATGAATAACGTTAACTTATCTGAAGTCCTTTCAGAAATATGTTTTAGCATAATCTCGCCAAATAAACAGAATGTAGAAATGTTTCTTTTCTAGTAGCGTTAGCTACCCAATATGATTTCAAGTTTGAAAAGAGTTTGCTAGCATGTCAGGTGGAGCTTCACTGACTAGCTAGCTTAACGTTAAACCACCATGATGGCACAGCATGCGTTCATTTTGTGAATTCACATTTCTGGCTTTGGTAATGTTAACATTGTAGCTTTTGTGACTTTGTATAATTGCTATAACTACTACGTATTTTTTACCAGCAGCCAAAGAGAAAAACTAGCGAGCATCTTATTGTTGATTCTGACACTGCCGGAGCTGCCAGAGCACGAGCATGCTGCACTGTGGGAGTAAGAGTGTTAAAATAAAAATAAAAATGGCAATGGATCTTTTTTGTCAATTCAGTTGTGTTTCATTTGGTAACGTTCTACCAGGTGTTTATTCCACAGGTTCTACAAGTTAGTCAGTGAATCCAGTCGGTCGATTCAGAGGTATTAGGTTTTGTAAGCGTTGTGGCAATAATACAACAACTCGTTGACAGAAAATTTACTTTTAATACTTAAGTATTTTTAAAAGTAAATTTGACCGTACAACTTTCACTTGTATCGGAGTAACATTTGACCAGTGGGGTCTGTACTTTGACTTAAGTAATGAACTTGGGTACTTTGTCCATCTCTGGTGACTTACCCACTGTCACCATAACAACACTCATGCCAGTGTCAGCGAGTGCCGTACGGGCGAACTCACAAGCTGATTTTGGTATTGATTAGATTTTTTTGATTCTCAGTCATGCAGGTGAAATAAACACTGGTGTCTCTCTGGTGATGAGGAGGTTGTTTGTCTTTGCTGTAGTTTTGGGGAAATCATATCACACACTCATAAACGTCCCAAAATACACATGCTGGGTTTTTTTTTTCGTCGGAATATTGCCAATGAAATATTTTCCATTCAATGTCATGTCATATATCAGCTCTCAGCATTCGCTCATGCTTTTTTTAATTAATATATATATATATATATATATATATATATATATATATATATATATATATATATATATTTATATTTTTTTTTATAAGCACTTTGGCCTTCATGTTTGGTTATTCCTTGGGAAACTTGTGACCTGATTGGTCAGGAGAAAAAGCACTTGGCGACACTTGATTTAACCTCGTTCAACTGTGAAAGCACCACTTGGGATCAAAAATATGTAAATGGATGCATTAAAGCTTTTTGGTACAAATCTAAAGCATCCATGATGGATTATTTGTTGTTAAATTTTTTCATAGCACAAATAAAGTAAAATGGTTTTGTGTTAAGTAAGAAATAACATACAACAGACTGTGCTGTTATATACAGTGGTGCTTGAAAGTTTGTGAACCCTTTAGAATTTTCTATATTTCTGCATAAATATGACCTAAAACATCATCAGATTTTCACACAAGTCCTAAAAGTAGATAAAGAGAACCCAGTTAAACAAAGGAGACAAAAATATTATACTTGGTCATTTATTTATTGAGGAAAATGATCCAATATTACATATCTGTGAGTGGCAAAAGTATGTGAACCTCTAGGATTAGCAGTTAATTTGAAGGTGAAATTAGAGTCAGGTGTTTTCAGTCAATGGGATGACAATCAGGTGTGAGTGGGCACCCTGTTTTATTTAAAGAACAGGGATCTATCAAAGTCTGATCTTCACAACACATGTTTGTGGAAGTGTATCATGGCACGGACAAAGGAGATTTCTGAGGACCTCAGAAAAAGCATTGTTGATGCTCACCAGACTGGAAAAGGTTACAAAACCATCTCTAAAGAGTTTGGACTCCACCAATCCACAGTCAGACAGATTGTGTACAAATGGAGGAAATTCAAGACCATTGTTACCCTCCCCAGGAGTGGTCGACCAACAAAGATCACTCCAAGAGCAAAGTGTGTAATAGTCGGCGAGGTCACAAAGGACCCCAGGGTAACTTCTAAGCAACTTCTCTCTCACATTGGCTAATGTTAATGTTCATGAGTCCACCATCAGGAGAACACTGAACAACAATGATGTGCATGGCAGGGTTGCAAGGAGAAAGCCACTGCTCTCCAAAAAGAACATTGCTGCTCGTCTGCAGTTTGCTAAAGATCATGTGGACAAGCCAGAAGGCTATTGGAAAAATGTTTTGTGGACAGATGAGACCAAAATAGAACTTTTTGGTTTAAATGAGAAGTGTTATGTTTGGAGAAAGGAAAACACTGCATTCCAGCATAAGAACCTTATCCCGTCTGTGAAACATGGTGGTGGTAGTATCATGGTTTGGGCCTGTTTTGCTGCATCTGGGCCAGGACGGCTTACCATCATTGATGGAACAATGAATTCTGAATTATACCAGTGAATTCTAAAGGAAAATGTCAGGACATCTGTCCATGAACCGAATCTCAAGAGAAGGTGAGTCATGCAGCAAGACAACGACCCTAAGCACACAAGTCGTTCTACCAAAGAATGGTTAAAGAAAAATAAAGTTAATGTTTTGGAATGGCCAAGTCAAAGTCCTGACCTTAATCCAATTGAAATGTTGTGGAAGGATCTGAAGCGAGCAGTTCATGTGAGGAAACCCACCAACATCCCAGAGTTGAAGCTGTTCTGTACGGAGGAACGGGCTAAAATTCCTCCAAGCCGGTGTGCAGGACTGATCAACAGTTACTGCAAACGTTTAGTTGCAGTTATTGCTGCACAAGGGGGTCACACCAGATACTGAAAGCAAAGGTTCACATGCTTTTGCCACTCACAGATATGTAATATTGGATCATTTTCCTCAATAAATAAATGACCAAGTATAATATTTTTGTATCATTTGTTTAACTGGGTTCTCTTTATCTACTTTTAGGACTTGTGTGAAAATCTGATGATGCTTTAGGTCATATTTATGCAGAAATATAGAAAATTCTAAAGGGTTCACAAACTTTCAAGCACCACTGTATGGACACATGGACAGTTGAAAGTCGCACTTGGAGGACGCTCTGGACTTAAAGTAATGCTTTTATGGCTGAGGACTACAGTTGACTTGCTAACTTTAGGACTGCAGTTGTCATGAACAGTTTTGCACTCAAGTTTCCATCAGTGAAGAGTTTATAACATCAACGAAACTGACTTCATGTTAAAACTGTTAAAATTGTTATAATCATGTTGTCTGTTATCACCCAAATGAGGATGGGTTCCCTTTTGAGTCTGGTTCCTCTCGAGGTTTCTTCCTTATGCCGTCTGATGGAGTTTTTCCTTGCCACCGTCGCCACAGGTTTGATTATTGGGGATAGATTAGGGATAAAATTAGCTCATGTTTAAAGTCATTAAAATTCTGTAAAGCTGCTTTGTGACAGTGTCTATTGTTAAAAGCGCTATACAAATAAACTTGACTTATATGAACACAACGGGGTGGTGTGATATGACACTGCGCACACATCGAGTGCTGCTCCACCCTGATGTGCATTATTTTTATCCAACAGCACGGTCTGTCATGGGTTATTCCTCCACATATACCACCGTGATTTACTGAGGATTACAAAGTTTAATTCAGTAATTAATGACACGTCGGCCATTTTAATGGTTTTGAGTTAAAGTTAATGTTGTGGAACATCTGAGAGACGACTTAGTTCCTGTTCTCATCTACATTACAGCTGTGATAAACTCAATCCCTGATCAGCCCCCCCCCCCCCGTCATTTTAAAAAGTCTACACTTCCCGGCCACTTTAACAGGAACTTGATATTGATTCTAAGCTCCCTGTTCTTGGCTGTAGGAGTGGAACCCAATGTGTTCTTCTGTTTTCTGTTGCATGCCGAGATGCTTTTCTGCTCACCGCGGTTGTAAAGAGTGATTATATGAGTTGCTGTATCCTTCCTGGCAAAAAAAGCTCCAACCAATCTGTCCATTTTCTGATCTCTGACCTCTCTAATCTCTCTTACAAGGCGTTTCCTGTTTCCACCCATAGAACTGTCTCTCTCTCTCTCTCTCTCTCTCTCACTCAAAAAAAAGTTTTTGTTTTTCGCACCATTCTGTGTAAACTCTAGAGCAGGGGTTTTCAAAGTGTAGGAGAGTCCGCCCCCCCTCGGAGAGCAAATAAACAACAGCGCCCCCCCTTACAATTTTTGTTGTTGCTATACTTAATGTTCCATTCGTATTTTTAAAAAATGGTTGTTGTACACATTATTTTTTTCTTTTTCACATTTTAAACATCTGTGCTTTTTAAAACATCTTGTTTTACACATTTTAAACATCTCATAGCATCGTTAGCTTGCACCTCTTGGCAGACAACACACTGTGGCAGTGGAGCATCTTCAGATCCAGTCCATGAAAATCCAAACTTTAAATAATCGTGGTCATACTTCCTTCTTTTTCCAGTCCCCTCAGGATTTCGGGGGCCTTTTTTGTGATTGTTGTGGGCTAAAATGTCTGATGTTGCAGGGGGTTTTCCAAAAAAAAATTGCGATGAAAGTTGCAGTGTTTTTTAGGTTTTTGTTGCGATTACATTGCGGGAGGAAGTGAAAGTTGCGAGAAATTGTTGCGTTTTTCTCTTTTTGTGATTAAAATTGAGTGATATGTTAAATATTAAGTTATTACTGAAAAACTATTGATTAAAAAAACAAAGACACTGAGAAATGGTCCTATAAACAACTTTACCAATATAAAAGATTACCAGGACTACAAAAATGCAGAAAAATAGGCTTTACTTATCCAAATGCACCTGTTGGTTCAAAAGTTAAAGTGCAGAGAACCTCACAGCACAACATGAAGTTCCCTTAAAATATAATATAAATGCCTCAGCTTTCATATAAGAAAAAAACTATTAATACTAGTACTGTGTGCAGGCAGTCTCTCCTGAAGACTAAATTAAACAATAATTATAAACTAATTAAATAAATGGCTCAGGCTTCATAGAAGAAAAAAAACAATTTGAACAGAATCTCACAGTATGATGCTGAAGCTGCCTAAACAATGGAAAATAAAATACCATTTTGGCAAAAATGTTGGCATCCATTAATTTCTTGTATTAAGTAAAAAAAAATAAAGTGCACACAGTCCTTCACTGTAAACATAACACACTTTCAGTGTTGCCAGATACTGCTGACGTTTTCCAGTCCAAAATATGTTCAAAACCCGCCAAAATGCACTTGAAACCTCCCAATCTGGCAACACTGCGCGCATGCTGCTTCTCTTGAACACGCGGAAGGTAGTTTGTCGACGTCACCTCAAGACGACGCCAATGATTGGTCAAATTTGCGGGAAAGTTGCGGTGATTGGATATAATTGCAACACCGCCCTGAATTCGCGGGGATTGGTTGAATTTGCGCTGAAGTTGCAAATCGCAACATCCTGGAGGCTCCGTTTTTTTTGCTTGGCCCAGACTTTGTCTCCTCACTCACTGTAGCTTTAGGTACTAAAAATCGATCCATTTTGTCTCTCACGTTGCACCCCCCCTGAAGAACTCTGGCGCCCCCCAGGGGGGGGCGCGCCCCACACTTTGAAAAGCCCTGCTCTAGAGACTGTTTATTGTGTGTGAAAACCCCAGGAAGGAGATAATCAGTTGCTGAAATACTCAAACCAACACCCATGCGACAGTGAAAGAAAGTCACACTTCACTGTGAGAGAGATCACAATTTTTTCCCATTCTGATGTTTGAACATCATGAACATTAACTGAAGCTCTTGATTTGTAGCTGCGAGATTTGATGCATCAAGCGATCAGCTGGCTAGAGAACTGCATCAAACAGAACAGCAGGTGGACCTATGGGTGTTCCTAATAAAGTGTCCAGTGAGTGTGACGTGTAAACTCCTCTGCGCTGAAGATTTTCTGATTACAAAGCACTTCCAACCCAGACTCCGTCAATAAATACAGTTGTGCTCAAAATAATAGCAGTGTCTTTAAAAAGGCGAGTAAATGTCAAAATTCTTCAAATAAATTGTACTTTAATGAACACAAATGCATTGGGTATACTGCACATTCTATTTCAAAGCAAGAAAATTGGAAAAAGTAATTACATTTCATAATATTTCACAGAAAGTCAAGAAATGTAATGTTCAAAAAAATAGCAGTGTTGACATCTTTCTTTGGAAACTCAAAAATGTATCAGACAAACTAAGAAATTCTTGAAAATTCAACTTTGCTGAGTATCCTAAACTAATATTTTGTTGTATAACCATGGTTTCTGATAACTGCTTCGCATATGTGGTGCATGGAGTCGACCAACTTCTGGCAACGGTCAACAGGTATTGCAGCCCAGGTCAATTGTACTACGTTCCACAATTCCTCTGCATTTCTTGCTTTTGCCTCATGAACAGCATTTTTTATGTCAGCCCACAAGTTTTCTATGGGATTGAGGTCCGGGGATTGTGCTGGCCACTCCATTAGTTGGATGCTGTTTGTCTGGAACCATGATTTTGCTCGCTTGCTGGTGTGTTTGGGGTCATTGTCTTGTTGAAACACCCACTTCAAAGGCATTTCCTCTTCAGCATATGGCAACATGACTTCTTCCAGTATCCTGATGTACTCAAACTGATCCATGATCCCTGGTATGCGGTAAACAGGACCAACACCGTAGTATGAAAAACATCCCCATATCGTGATGCTTGCACCACCATGCTTAACAGTCTTCACTGTGTACTGTGGCTTGAATTCTGTGTTTGCAGGACGTCTGACAAACTGTCTGTGACCCTTAGACCCAAAAAGAACAATCTTACTTTCATCTGTCCACAAAATATTACGCCATTTCTTTTCAGGCCAGTCAATGTGTTCTTTGGCAAATTGTAGCCGCTTCAGCACATATCTTTTCTTTAACAATGGGACTTTGCGGGGGCTTCTTGCCGGTAGATTGGCTTCACATAGACGTCGTCTGATTGTACCAGTACTCACAGGCAAGTTTAGATCTTCTTTGATCCTCCTGGAGCTGATCATTGGCTGAGCCTTTGCCAGTTTGGTTATTCTCCAATCCATTCGAGAAGTTGTTTTTCTTTTTCTTCCTCGTCTTTCTGGTTTTGGCTGCCATTTTAAAGCGTTTGATATCATTATGGGCGGCACGGTGGTGTAGTGGTTAGCGCTGTCGCCTCACAGCAAGAAGGTCCTGGGTTCGAGCCCCATGGCCGGCGAGGGCCTTTCTGTGCGGAGTTTGCATGTTCTCCCCGTGTCCACGTGGGTTTCCTCTGGGTGCTCCGGTTTCCCCCACAGTCCAAAGACATGCAGGTTAGGTTAACTGGTGACTCTAATTTGAGCGTAGGTGTGAGTGTGAGTGTGAATGGTTGTCTGTGTCTATGTGTCAGCCCTGTGATGACCTGGCGACTTGTCCAGGGTGTACCCCGCCTTTCACCCGTAGTCAGCTGGGATAGGCTCCAGCTTGCCTGCGACCCTGTAGAAGGATAAAGCGGCTAGAGATAATGAGATGAGATGAGATGATATCATTTTAGCTGAACAGCCTATAAGTTTCTGCACTTCTTTGTAGGTTTTCCCCTCTTTTATCCATTTCTTGATTAAAAGCCGCTCTTCATCAGAACAGTGTCTTGAACGACCCATTGTACTTGGTTTTTCAGGACCAATGCAGGACAGCCAGCATATGCAATGTCAGTTGCCTTGATCCTTAAATAAGGACGACCTGTTAACACCTTTATTTTCACAAAATCAATGCCCTCCCTAATTGAATTCACCACTGCTATTTTTTTGAACACACCCCTTTCAGCTAATCATTCAATTTCGCAGAATCAGTAGCATGCACGGCAGGCCTGTTGGGTCTGTTGGTTTTCTATACCTTTACTATACTCTCCAGAAACTTGCTTGCGGTGTAAAGGTTGAAATTTTAATAAAAACAGTTATTTATCTTGCTACTGTTGAGGGACTGCTATTATTTTGAACATAACTGTAAATGTGAAATAAATGTCTCTCATACGGAGCATCTGCTTTACACGTCCATAACACACACCTTCTGACCAATCAGATTTTATAACATAAATCAACACGTACAGTAATCCTCAAAGTGGGCATTAAATGATTTCATCCCGACTGCTTGCTCCATCTAAAGCCTCAGAAAGGATCTGTTCCAGTTTCGTGGCTTCATTGTCATCTTGAGCATCACATTCAGCTGAACACTTCGTTCCCACAGACCTCCTGCTGCTCTGGGTGATGGAAATCCCACAGCATGCTGGGAGATTGATATGCCTCCATGCGTGTGCGCGTGCTTTAAGGTCTAACATGCGGGTGGTTCACCAGGCTGTAAAAGTGAGAGAAGACATTTGTTGTTTTTGTGCTTTGTTCAGGTTTGGCGAACCTGTCACCTGAATCCTAGATCAGAATCAGAGACTGGATCACGGCGTCAGATAAAGAAGAGCTGGGAAACATGAAGCAGGTTTGTCCCTGTTGTCATTTACTGCATGCTAAACTTTCATTCCTTTGCCAGTTTCACTTTTTTAACTCTTTCTTTAAGTTAACAAGAAAAAAAACAAACAAATAACAACAGAAAAGAAAAAACGACTTGTCATATTCTCAAAAACGTCGGAAAACTTCAAGTTACAGCTTTACCTCTGACTGTTACAAAGCGCTGACTCTGGAGACTCCTTCCATAAACGCAACAAAGAAAACATCTTTGTGAAAATTTCACCATATCAGTGATTACACCTGCTTTTAATATGTTTATGTGGAGCATCTGCCCAGTAATTAGCAAAATATTTAGTTAATACGTATTATTAAGTAACTACAGTTAAACTGGGAAAGGAATTTATTTGTATTTATGAGGACAATGAATGCAGTTTAATCTCTCTCTCTCTCTCTGTCTTTCTCGTTTATCACAACCCGCAGAGTCTCAAGCAATCAATCTTCATATCATTTTTTCTGCAAACCTGATTCTCAGGACTGTGAGGTTCCTGTCAGATGTGGGATAACTGTCTGGATTATCTAGTTGCATCCACCCATTATCTCTAGCCGCTTTATCCTGTTCTACAGGGTCGCAGGCAAGCTGGAGCCTATCCCAGCTGACTACGGGCGAAAGGCAGGGTACACCCTGGACAAGTCTCCAGGTCATCACAGGGCTGACACATAGACACAGACAACCATTCACACTCTCATTCACACCTACGCTCAATTTAGAGTCACCAGTTAACCTAACCTGCATGTCTTTGGACTGTGGGGGAAACCGGAGCACCCGGAGGAAACCCACGCGGACACGGGGAGAACATGCAAACTCCACACAGAAAGGCCCTCACCGGCCACGGGGCTCGAACCCAGACCTTCTTGCTGTGAGGCAACAGTGCTGACCACTACACCACCGTGCCGCCCCTTGATCGAATTTGCAAAATAAATAAAAATAAAAATGCTCCGTTTCTCAAAATCCAGTGAATGAGGATAGAATAAAACAGTTACTCCACTCAATGTCGGTGCTACGTCCCTCATCAGCTCTCAGCTCATGTACGACTCGATTTCATGGAATCACTGTTAATTACCTGCTTTCTTGCTAAAATGATGTATGCTAATGATACATTCCCAATTACGACAGTCAGTCCTGTATTTTTTTTTCTTCCTTTTCTGGATTCCAGACCGGTAAACTCGCTATACAAAGTCCCACATGCTAACAAGATGGAACCCTTTTGAGGAACACCGCCCAAGTTTTAGCGGAGTTCCTGTCTTGTAGCTTCTGTTTTTTTCTGTGTATCCTACATGTGGCTAGCTTATACACTCCTCCATGTTGTATTCTGAAGCCCATATGTAAACCCTGATGTAGATATCTTCTAAAACCAATTTCACAACACGTCTGCCAGTCGACTATTATTCTGCACCTCAGGCAGAGTCATTTGCATGTTAATCAGGTGGTTTGATGTTAATTATCTCCTCACGGTCTGAAAAAAAAAACCTGAGATGACACGCTGAACCTTTTATAACTTAGTCATAATGACTTTTTAATCACTTTGCAGTTTCTCCGTCACATGACAAGCTGAAAAAAAAAACAGACTGGTGATGGAACGATGGTGTGTAGATGCTATAACGTCCCAGGAAAGGAAGACCTTGGCTTCCAATCAACATCACCTCAGATTAGAGCTTACATGAACGCTTCAGAAAGTTCAAAGAGCAAACCCATCTCACCATCAACTGTTCAGAGGAGACTGAGTGGACCAGGTCTTCACGGTCACACTACAGCAAAGAAAACACTACTGAGGAAGAAGAAGAACTGCTTGGGCCAAGAAACACAAGGAATGAACATTTGACCGGGGAAACCTGTGCTTCAGTCGGAGTCCAAAATTGACATTTCTGGTTCCAAACACGTGTGGCTCCCACAGTGAAGCATGAAGGAGGAGGAGGTGGTGTGATGGTGTGGAGATGTTATGCTGCTGATACTGTTGGTTATTTATTCAAAATTAAAGGTACACTTAACCAGCATCACTACCACGAAATTCTGCAGTGACATCATGCCATCACATCTGTTTTATGCTTCATGGGACCATTGGTTGTTTTCCAACAGGATAATGACCCAAAACACATCTCCAGGCTCTCTAAAGGCTATTTAACCAAGAAGGAATGAAGGAGTGCTGTGTCAGATGACCTGGCCTCCACAATCCCCCAATCTAA
Source organism: Neoarius graeffei (assembly GCF_027579695.1). Lineage (NCBI taxonomy): Eukaryota > Metazoa > Chordata > Actinopteri > Siluriformes > Ariidae > Neoarius > Neoarius graeffei. The sequence continues at coordinate 3,834,910 of NC_083572.1, read as the reverse complement.
ACCCAGTTGAGATGGTTTGGAATGAAGTGGACCACAGAGTGAAAGGAAAGAAACCACCACCAACAACAACGTGCTCAACATATACAGGAAGTCCTTCAAGACCGTTTCGGGATACAACCTCATGGAGATGGTTGAGAGAACACCAGGAGTGTGGAAAGCTCCTCAAAGCAAAATGTGGCGACTTTGAAGAAAACGGTTTGCTTTGTTTGTACTTTTTTTTTGCTTACTCTGTCATTCCATATGTGTTTTTCATAGATTTTGATGCCTTCAGTATCATTCTACAATGTAGAAAATAATATTGAAAAAATTGAATTTGAAGGTGTGTACAAACTTTTGACTGGCACTGTAGATATTCGAAGTCTTAAAAACTGATTAAAAAGAGTCTGACAGTCAAAACCTGCCAAAAATATTTCAGTTCCCCCCAGTACTATATAATTGGAGTTGCGTGTTTGAGCCTGTCCAAATTCCAGCCTCTGTTTGCCTGGGTATAATTAAATCTTTCTCTTTCAGTTTCTCTTGTCAACTCAGCTTCATGAATTAGTTGTCGATTCTAAATCCAAGCCATTCTTATCTCATATATCTGAATTATTTACCTCATTCTGTCTCCGTGTCCTTTCAGTATAATCAGCAAACTTTAATTTTGCACGACAAGCACTTAGCTGCAACTGCGCTTTTCATGAGAAGTGCAAAGTTAATGAAAAAGAAAAGAAGTAAAATTAGATCTGTCGGAGTGGCATGCCAGTCTCATGTGGAGTGTGAAGGTGGATCCCACTGTGCCAATTAAAAGTCAATTAAAAGCTAATTTCAAAAGTTAATGGTGTGGGTATTGGGACAAAACACCAGCTCAGCTCTTTGTGGGTTGTGGAAGAATTTGCAGGAAATGTCGCTTTTGAAGTTTGAAGATTTTTGCCTTTGGGTTCAAACACGTTCCGTGGCTTATCCGTAGATGTGCAGCTACTCTTGAACAACAAGTGGATAATAAGATGGAGGATGATACAAATTGTAATGTGCAGGACATGTTGGAGTATGAAAACCTGGCTTTGTTTCACAACATATCCATATTTTAGTCGTAATGGTGAGATGAAGCCTTGTTGAAGCACCAAAGTGAACACTGAGGACACCTACTGGTTAAAAGAAAGGACAAGACATTTATATCCATCCATTATCCGTAAGCACTTATCCTGTTCAGGGTCGCAGATGAGCTGGAGCCAATCCCAGCTGACTATGGGTGAGAGGCGGGGTACACCCTGGACAAGGTGCCAGATCATCGCAGGGCTGACACATAGAGACACACCACCATTCACACTCACATTCACACCTATGGTCAATTTAGAGCCACCACTTAACCTAACCGCGAGCTGACCTAGTGGTTAGTGTGTCTGCCTCTTGATCAGGAGATCACAAGTTGTGGTCGGGTCATACCAAAGACCATCATAAAAATGGTACCTACTGCCATCTGGCAAGGCACGCTGCAATACAGATACGAGTGGGGAGTTAAACTCTCGCGGTAATCAGAGGACCTGCTCCCCACTGTAACCCTAGCTACAGTATGTAATAGGCGAGAGGCCGAGGGCTATGGAGATTGGTGCTGCCATATGATGTAGGAAGGACTTTAGACTGTTTTTTTTTTAAGAATTATCCTAGGCGGCACGGTGGTGTAGTGGTTAGCGCTGTCACCTCACAGCAAGAAGGTCCGGGTTCGAGCCCCGGGGCCGGCGAGGGCCTTTCTGTGCGGAGTTTGCATGTTCTCCCCGTGTCCGCGTGGGTTTCCTCCGGGTGCTCCGGTTTCCCCCACAGTCCAAAGACATGCAGGTTAGGTTAACTGGTGACTCCAAATTGACCGTGAGTGTGAATGGTTGTCTGTGTCTATGTGTCAGCCCTGTGATGACCTGGCGACTTGTCCAGGGTGTACCCCGCCTTTTGCCCGTAGTCAGCTGGGATAGGCTCCAGCTTGCCTGCGACCCTGTAGGACAGGATAAAGCGGCTACAGATAATGCGATGAGATGAGAATTATCCTAACCTGCATGTCTTTGGACTGTGGGGGAAACCGGAGCACCCAGAGGAAACCCACGCAGACACAGGGAGAACATGCAAACTCCACACAGAAAGGCCCCTGTCAGCCACTGGGCTCAAACCCAGAACCTTCTTGCTGTGAGGCGACAGTGCTAACCACTACACCACCATGCTGCCCAAGACATTTATATGCTATGCACTAACTTGGAGAACATTAAGTAGCTCAAGCTAGAAGTTCCAGAAATTCCAAACCACCTTCAAAATCCAACAATAGCTTTTCTGCCCCTGAACCTACACTAACCTACAGTATCTGTTTTGAAGGATGAGAAAATGGACAGAAGTGGAGTAAAGCTGCATATACAAACTGAATTAGAACTGAGGACATGCTTGTGCCAGGCTTGTAGTACTCGAGTCCAGGAGTCGTGCCCTAATTTTAAGGACTCGTGACTTGACTTGGACTTGAGCACTGATGACTTGGACTCGGACTTGCTTATACAGACTTCTCGTGCAGTGGGAAAAATGCACTGCTGTGTGTTCCATGTGTAGAAGAACTATCGAGGAGACGACGGGGACGACCTCGAACTTCAATCGCCATTTGGTAAGACTCCACCCAGAGAAGGAAGTGACACGCTATGTTCATTGCTCTGTTGATAGTGGGTGGGGCTTGCTGAGCGATGAACTAGCTAGTGTTAACTCTCTCTCGTGTTATTTGGCCTGTTGATAGTGGGCGGGGCTTGCTGAGCGATGAACAAACTTTTTATCTGTACCCTGTTAACTAAAATGGAGCAGTTGAGCAGTAACGTTAGTCCAACACAGTAGCAGAGACGCTTTCACATAAAGGCAGCAACAGACACCGTCACATGGTGCCGTTGGAGTCTTGTTCTCGGACTGGACTCGGATCAGTATTTTCTTTCAGACTCAGACTTGGAAAACACACATTCACAGCTTGGACATGTTCAAGAATGCCATGTTGGTGATTAGCATAGGATTCTTCCCGTCCTGTTAAAACCATCACATCCTGAATGTCCTCCCTGTGAGAGGAGAAAGCAGCAGCTAATTTCACATGGACTTGTGCCAAAAACAATCTGAAAACAATCACAGGAACGTCTACACAAGTTGGCGAGACTTGATCAGCGTTAAGTCAGGATGCGAAGCTTCAGCTTTACCAAGAATATCATATGAGTGTCTTATAAATATTTCCTGCCCTGGAAAACAATGAACGTGTTGACCTTTAGTCAGGAATTACTTTGCATATTTCCCAGTTGTGTTCATAAATAAGAAATGAGTAAAAAAAAAAAACACTTCCTTGTTGTGAAATAATTAATTAATGGTGATGTGATGAAGCAGAGTTAGTATTGACCAGAAATGTTGAAGTGTTGAAGTGTTTTGTTCCTCAAAGCCATATGAATAATTTTTCTTATTCGTTATACATTAGACAGATTGAATGTTTTCGAACGTCCGTGAAACATACGTTCTAGTCGTTCCTGATTCTGTGAGTGTCCATGTTGCTAAACTTGAAGGAAATTGTGGTTGAGGGGATTAAGTTCCATCAATTTATCCATAATCTATAGCCGCTTATCCTGTTCTACAGAGTCGCAGGCAAGCTGGAGCCTATCCCAGCTGACGATGGGCGAGAGGCGGGGTACACCCTGGACAAGTCACCAGGTTATGGGGTTTTTGTTCTTCAGTAGGAATTCTGTTGGGGCATCTCCTTTTTTTCTCAGTCAGAGGGAAGGAATTATGAGAAGGGTGAAGACCTGAAATACTGTATGTCAAGGCAAAATTTATAATGCAGCACAAGCTCATTCTGAGCATCACAGCGAGGGGGCGCTATAGCCAGCTAAGGACAAAGGCAAGTTTCTCTGCATCAACTAACATGGGGAAGAGTATCAACTTGACCAATATCTTGATGGAGAGAAACTTAGGCTCTGTTCTTAGCTGGCTATAGTGCCCCCTTGCTGCGATGCTCAGAATGCAGCTTGCTCTTGTTGGTATTGCGTTATACATTTTGTCTTGACATGTTTTGAATAATAGCACTTGAAAAATCCTGGCAAGGAAGAAAAAGGAAAATAAAATTTATTTTCCTTTTTTTATAAAAAAAGGAAAATAAAATAACTCCGGGGCAGATCTGTCTGAGTCAGGAAAAGGTTTGTCTGTGTGGCGAACTGGATCTTCTGAAAATTCAAGAATGTTGAAGTTGTTACTGGAAGTGTTTCAGTTTTAGTGAAGCCTCTTAACTGCAACAATAGCTTAAAGCTAGACGGCCTTTCGATTTCATAAAATCAGTGAAATTTAGCTCCGTCTGAAACATGGTGATTGTGGTATATGTTTATTTCTGTAACATCTCACAAAATATCAAGCCTTTTTTTTCTGTGGCTGGGAAGTTATTTAATTTGAGGGGATTAAAGCAAATAATGTGCATAAAATTGCTCACTTTGCGCAGTCAAGCAGACAGAGGAAGTCTGTGTGTGTGTGTGTGTGTGTGTGTGTGTGTGTGTGTGTGTGTGTGTGTGTGTGTGTGTGTGTGCGCATGCGCAGGTTTACCATCATTCTGTCGCTAAACGAACAGCTGATCACACCGAGGTGCTCGCTGAGCGCCGATATTTATTAGTTTGGTCCTGCGTTTCCTTTCCTTCGTGTAGAACATAACGTCTTTTCTTCTCGCTTTCTTTCCGTTACTGTAGTCGCTCTTTCACGTTTCATTCGCACACTCACGTCCTCCATTTTTCTCTCCTGTTTCAAATTTGTATCCCACAATGCCTTGCGCGAACGGGAAAAGATCACCACGTGATGTCATGCATGATGTAGTATCTAGAATCGGGTCATGGTGAAGCAGGAAAAAATAGCGGAGAATTTAGGGCCATGTGGAGATAAATTCATTAATCGTTCTATTTAAAAAAAAAAACTAATAAAATTGGAAGTCTGTGATTCGAATTCAGTAGCTTTTGGTCACTAAACAAAAATAATTAGGTGTCAGGGAAAATTCTTTTCTTTTTATGACCTACACTTGAAAAATCTGAAAGGCAGTACAGGTTTAAAATGCATTTGATTATCCACAACAGGATGTGTGTTAGCAGTGTTTTGACTGGTTGTTGTTGTTTGTGTTGATACACAGGAAGGATATAGAGTACGTTTCTTCTTATACGCTTCAGATTTAAATCCCAAAGTACTGAACTTTGACTTGTCGCTGCCGTTCACTGGCTCGGGACGTGTTCATACACCACACCGTGCCGTTTCAACCAGCACGTCGCTTTATTCACAGCCAAACTGCTGCTTTTGGTTTTGCATGGACTGAAGATGGAAAGGTTTGAGTTTGTTTTGGTGCGGAAAGGGCAGATTGCTTTTCTTTTTTTTATGCTCTTTCCTTTAACTCCACTCAGGCTCGGTTCCCAAAGAGCGTTAATCCAGTATCTCACTGGGCTGCGACAGCCTGCGACTAGTTGGAGACACAACAATTGCAATAAAATATGCGAATTAGCGACAATTTTCACTTGGAATCACACTGAATTGATATTCGCATGTTTTACCACAATTGTTGTGTCTCCAACTAGTCGCAGGTTGTCGCAGCCCAGTGAGATACTGGCTCACACTTCCTGTCTCAACTCGCATTTCCTGTCTCACGGAAACTGACTTGAGAAGGATTCGCGACGGCTTTGCGACACCAGCGACGCATTTGCGGCTATTTTGAGAGAAATTTTGTTGCACAAATTTTTCGAACATGTTCAAAATTTCAGCGACGAAGGAGCGACACTTTGCAACTCATGCGAGGAAATTGAAAAGCCCCGCGAATGTTTCAAGACACTTTTGAAACTCTCTCGCGAATGACGTTCGCAATTTGTCGCAAGCTGTCGCAGCCCAGTGAGATACTAGCCTTAGTGAGCCTTGTAAATGTTTTTGGGTGTAGAAAATGAATCCACAGCTTCTGACCAATCAGAATCGAGAACTCAACAGCATGTGGAGATAACAGTCTGTAATTTGTAGACATGTTGATACAGTACGTTTATGACGGTTTTCCTCCCCCCGTCTCTCTCTGCTTCCTTTGTCCTGTGTCTCCCTCTGTCTTTCCCTCTCCACGTCTCTCACTCTTTCTTTTTCAGCTGCTTCCTTGTCTTTCTCTTGCTCTATTTATCTTTTAGGTCATCTTTCTGTCTTCTCTCACTTCATAATTCTTTGTTGCTATCGATGTAACCACTTCTCACTTTCTTTATCTGTGTGTGTGTATGTGTGTGTGTGTGTGTGTGTGTGTGTGTGTGTGTGTGTGTGTGTGTGTGTATGGGGTGCCAACTGTCAACAGGCCCATTTCGTGGACGAAATGCATTTCGTCCATCACAGAATGCATTTCGTCATCACAAAATGCATTTCGTCCATCACGAAATGCATTTCGTCCATCACACAATGCATTTCGTCATCACGAAATGCATTTCGTCCATCACGAAATGCATTTCGTCCATCACGAAATGCATTTTGTCCCACGAAATGCATTTTGTCCATCACAGAATGCATTTCGTGATGGACGAAATGCATTTTGTCCCACGCAATGCATTTCGTCCATCACGAAATGCATTCTGTGATGGACAAAATGCATTTCGTGGGACAAAATGCATTTCGTGATGGACGAAATGCATTTCGTGTTGACAAAATGCATTGTGTGATGGACGAAATGCATTTCGTGATGGACAAAATGCATTTTGTGATGACGAAATGCATTCTGTGATGGACAAAATGCATTTCGTGGGACAAAATGCATTTCGTGATGGACGAAATGCATTGTGTGATGGACGAAATGCATTTCTTGATGGACGGAATGCATTTTGTGATGACGAAATGCATTCTGTGATGGACAAAATGCATTTCATGGGACAAAATGCATTTCGTGATGGACGAAATGCATTTCGTGATGACAAAATGCATTGTGTGATGGACGAAATGCATTTCGTGATGGACAAAATGCATTTTGTGATGACGAAATGCATTCTGTGATGGACAAAATGCATTTCGTGGGACAAAATGCATTTCGTGATGGACGAAATGCATTTCATGATGACGAAATGCATTGTGTGATGGACGAAATGCATTTCGTGATGGACGAAATGCATTTTGTGATGACGAAATGCATTCTGTGATGGACAAAATGCATTTCGTGGGACAAAATGCATTTCGTGATGGACGAAATGCATTTTGTGATGACGAAATGCATTCTGTGATGGACAAAATGCATTTCGTGGGACAAAATGCATTTCGTGATGGACAAAATGCATTTTGTGATGACGAAATGCATTGTGTGATGGACAAAATGCATTTTGTGATGACGAAATGCATTGTGTGATGGACGAAATGCATTTCGTGATGGACGAAATGCATTTTGTGATGACGAAATGCATTCTGTGATGGACAAAATGCATTTCGTGGGACAAAATGCATTTCGTGATGGACGAAATGCATTTCGTGATGACGAAATGCATTGTGTGATGGACGAAATGCATTTCGTGATGGACGAAATGCATTTTGTGATGACGAAATGCATTCTGTGATGGACAAAATGCATTTCGTGGGACAAAATGCATTTCGTGATGGACGAAATGCATTTTGTGATGACGAAATGCATTCTGTGATGGACAAAATGCATTTCGTGGGACAAAATGCATTTCGTGATGGACGAAATGCATTTTGTGATGACGAAATGCATTCTGTGATGGACAAAATGCATTTCGTGGGACAAAATGCATTTCGTGATGGACAAAATGCATTTTGTGATGACGAAATGCATTGTGTGATGGACAAAATGCATTTTGTGATGACGAAATGCATTGTGTGATGGACGAAATGCATTTCGTGATGGACGAAATGCATTTTGTGATGACGAAATGCATTCTGTGATGGACAAAATGCATTTCGTGGGACAAAATGCATTTCGTGATGGACGAAATGCATTTCGTGTTGACAAAATGCATTGTGTGATGGACGAAATGCATTTCGTGATGGACAAAATGCATTTTGTGATGACGAAATGCATTCTGTGATGGACAAAATGCATTTCGTGGGACAAAATGCATTTCGTGATGGACGAAATGCATTGTGTGATGGACGAAATGCATTTCTTGATGGACGGAATGCATTTTGTGATGACGAAATGCATTCTGTGATGGACAAAATGCATTTCATGGGACAAAATGCATTTCGTGATGGACGAAATGCATTTCGTGATGACAAAATGCATTGTGTGATGGACGAAATGCATTTCGTGATGGACAAAATGCATTTTGTGATGACGAAATGCATTCTGTGATGGACAAAATGCATTTCGTGGGACAAAATGCATTTCGTGATGGACGAAATGCATTTCATGATGACGAAATGCATTGTGTGATGGACGAAATGCATTTCGTGATGGACGAAATGCATTTTGTGATGACGAAATGCATTCTGTGATGGACAAAATGCATTTCGTGGGACAAAATGCATTTCGTGATGGACGAAATGCATTTTGTGATGACGAAATGCATTCTGTGATGGACAAAATGCATTTCGTGGGACAAAATGCATTTCGTGATGGACAAAATGCATTTTGTGATGACGAAATGCATTGTGTGATGGACAAAATGCATTTTGTGATGACGAAATGCATTGTGTGATGGACGAAATGCATTTCGTGATGGACGAAATGCATTTTGTGATGACGAAATGCATTCTGTGATGGACAAAATGCATTTCGTGGGACAAAATGCATTTCGTGATGGACGAAATGCATTTCGTGATGACGAAATGCATTGTGTGATGGACGAAATGCATTTCGTGATGGACGAAATGCATTTTGTGATGACGAAATGCATTCTGTGATGGACAAAATGCATTTCGTGGGACAAAATGCATTTCGTGATGGACGAAATGCATTTTGTGATGACGAAATGCATTCTGTGATGGACAAAATGCATTTCGTGGGACAAAATGCATTTCGTGATGGACGAAATGCATTTTGTGATGACGAAATGCATTCTGTGATGGACAAAATGCATTTCGTGGGACAAAATGCATTTCGTGATGGACAAAATGCATTTTGTGATGACGAAATGCATTGTGTGATGGACAAAATGCATTTTGTGATGACGAAATGCATTGTGTGATGGACGAAATGCATTTCGTGATGGACGAAATGCATTTTGTGATGACGAAATGCATTCTGTGATGGACAAAATGCATTTCGTGGGACAAAATGCATTTCGTGATGGACAAAATGCATTTTGTGATGACGAAATGCATTGTGTGATGGACAAAATGCATTTTGTGATGACGAAATGCATTGTGTGATGGACGAAATGCATTTCGTGGGACAAAATGCATTTCGTGATGGACGAAATGCATTTTGTGATGACGAAATGCATTCTGTGATGGACAAAATGCATTTCGTGGGACAAAATGCATTTCGTGATGGACAAAATGCATTTTGTGATGACGAAATGCATTCTGTGATGGACAAAATGCATTTCATGGGACAAAATGCATTTCATGATGGACGAAATGCATTTCGTGATGACAAAATGCATTGTGTGATGGACGAAATGCATTTCATGATGGACAAAATGCATTTTGTGATGACGAAATGCATTCTGTGATGGACAAAATGCATTTCGTGGGACGAAATGCATTTCGTGATGACGAAATGCATTGTGTGATGACGAAATGCATTCTGTGATGGACAAAATGCATTTCGTGGGACAAAATGCATTTCGTGATGGACAAAATGCATTTTGTGATGACGAAATGCATTCTGTGATGGACAAAATGCATTTCGTGGGACAAAATGCATTTCGTGATGGACAAAATGCATTTTGTGATGACGAAATGCATTGTGTGATGGACGAAATGCATTTTGTGATGACGAAATGCATTCTGTGATGGACAAAATGCATTTCGTGGGACAAAATGCATTTCGTGATGACGAAATGCATTGTGTGATGGACGAAATGCATTTCGTGATGGACGAAATGCATTTTGTGATGACGAAATGCATTCTGTGATGGACAAAATGCATTTCGTGGGACAAAATGCATTTCGTGATGGACGAAATGCATTTTGTGATGACAAAATGCATTCTGTGATGGACAAAATGCATTTCGTGGGACAAAATGCATTTCATGATGGACGAAATGCATTTTGTGATGACGAAATGCATTCTGTGATGGACAAAATGCATTTCGTGGGACAAAATGCATTTCGTGATGGACAAAATGCATTTTGTGATGACGAAATGCATTGTGTGATGGACAAAATGCATTTTGTGATGACGAAATGCATTGTGTGATGGACGAAATGCATTTCGTGATGGACGAAATGCATTTTGTGATGACGAAATGCATTCTGTGATGGACAAAATGCATTTCGTGGGACAAAATGCATTTCATGATGGACGAAATGCATTTCGTGATGACGAAATGCATTGTGTGATGGACGAAATGCATTTCGTGATGGACGAAATGCATTTTGTGATGACGAAATGCATTCTGTGATGGACAAAATGCATTTCGTGGGACAAAATGCATTTCGTGATGGACGAAATGCATTTTGTGATGACGAAATGCATTCTGTGATGGACAAAATGCATTTCGTGGGACAAAATGCATTTCGTGATGGACAAAATGCATTTTGTGATGACGAAATGCATTGTGTGATGGACAAAATGCATTTTGTGATGACGAAATGCATTGTGTGATGGACGAAATGCATTTCGTGATGGACGAAATGCATTTTGTGATGACGAAATGCATTCTGTGATGGACGAAATGCATGTAGTCGGACGAAATGCATTCTGTGATGGACGAAATGCATTTCATCCACGAAATGTGCCCGGTGACACTTGGCACCCCATATGCGTGTGTGTGTGTGTGTGTGTGTGTGTGTGTGTGTGTGTGTGTGTGTGTGTGTCTATCTGCTCATCTCATCACACTCAGCATACCTTCTCTTTACACCCGTATGCTGGAATCATTTATCTTTGCATCACGTGACATCACCCAGAAGACAGAGTTCCTTGTTCCTTGTGTCGTCTCAGGAACCTTTTCCTCACTGCCATAACCTCTGGGCTCGTTATGGATCCAAACCCACTTCCAGGTTCCTCCTGCTCTGTGACAGCACGACAGAACTACAATGCAATGTGAGAGCATTTGGTCTCTGATTGACTGTTGTCTTTCTGTCTCTGGTGCACGTTCTGGGCCGAGCGCGTGCTTGTTAACGCTGTTGTGCGTTAATGAGCCGTGTGCTGTGGCACTGTGCTCTCTCCCGTATCTGTTGGCGTGGTCATTACGCCTGAATGAGGAAGGAGAGTTTAAACAGCTTCCCAAGCCGTTGGATGATAACGAACCCCTTTCACACGTCCAGCTTGTTGTGGATGATAAACATGGCAGCGAGCACAAATAATAAATGAACACACTGATAAACATTCAAGATTCCACCAAAATATTTTGTTCTCTTGTGAACATTTTGTCGTCTGGACATACTGCTGCTGAATACGTTCTTGTCGCTATAGTAACAGCTCGTTCACAGGGACGTCTCCATTACAAATAGATCATCACAGATTTATAGTGTGGTTGATGCGGTGATACTTTCTGTAAGGAGATGTTTATTGAATGTCTATGATAAAGAAGGAGTCTCCAGTGTCAGTGCTTTGTAACAGTCAGCAGTAAAGCTGGAACGTTCAACATCTTGGAACAACGCTACGGTTTATGGCTAGTGCTGGCGAATAAAAAAAACAAACAAAAAAAAACCCATGTACAGACAGTTTTATAGTGAGAACGTGTTGTTGAGTCTAAGATCCCTGTTCTTGGCTGCAGGACTGGAACCCGATGTGTTCTTCTGTTCTGCTGTTGCATGCTGAGATGCTTTTCTGCTCACCACGGTTGTAAAGAATGATTATATGTATGGGGCGCCATTTGTAAAGCATGTCCGTGCTGAAAATTTCAGCAACATTTTGTCACATTTAGCTTAAAACAGTGTTTTAAAAACGGTGTGAATTTTTCAGACTCCCCTTTTTGCACATTTATAACAATATTTGTCATCTTAGAGATATTTTAAATAGTTATATCTAAATGTTAAATGTTACAAATAAATGTTAAATGTTAAACCTAAAGGGCGGCACGGTGGTGTAGTGGTTAGCGCTGTCGCCTCACAGCAAGAAGGTCCTGGGTTCGAGCCCTGGGGCCGGCGAGGGCCTTTCTGTGCGGAGTTTGCATGTTCTCCCCGTGTCCGCGTGGGTTTCCTCCGGGTGCTCCGGTTTCCCCCACAGTCCAAAGACATGCAGGTTAGGTTAACTGGTGACTCTAAATTGAGCGTAGGTGTGAATGTGAGTGTGAATGGTTGTCTGTGTCTATGTGTCAGCCCTGTGATGACCTGGCGACTTGTCCAGGGTGTACCCCGCCTTTCGCCCGTAGTCAGCTGGGATAGGATCCAGCTCGCCTGCGACCCTGTAGAACAGGATAAAGCGGCTACAGATAATGAGATGAGATGAGATGTCCCTTTTGACATTTAGCATTATATTGTATAGATAACAGAAAAACCAAAGGGCTATAGCCTATGTCTTTTAAAACAGACTTTAGACTTTATAAATAACTGAAAACTGCTATGTCCCTTGGACAGATATCAAACAACATATTAAATAACTGAAATAATAACATGAAATAACTGAAAATCTCAAAAGGTATGATATTTTCCTTCACCACAATGTTGTCAGGTCCTTTTATCCAATGCTTTCACCAAGACATTTGGCACAAGGTAACTGAAAATCCCCCAAAATATGTCCCTTAAACAGACCTTAAACTTAAAGATAAGGGATAAATGTACTGTCTTTGGCATATTGTGTCTTAATTACATTGGACATTATAAAACAACAAAGAATCCCAAATAGCATGCCATGCCCCTTTGACATTTAACAGCTCATCTCATTATCTCTAGCCGCTTTATCCTGTTCTCCAGGGTCGCAGGCGAGCTGGAGCCTATCCCAGCTGACTACGGGCGAAAGGCGGGGTTCACCCTGGACAAGTCGCCAGGTCATCACAGGACACATTTAACATTATACTGTATAAATAACAGAAAAAAACAAAGGGCTTTCTATGTCTTTTAAACAGACTTTAGACTTGATAAATAACTGAAAACTGCTCTGTCCCTTGGGCAGATATTAAACAACATAGTAAGTAACTGAAATAACATTAAATAACTGAAAATCTCAAAAGGCATGGTATTTTCCTTCACCATAACCTTGTTACTGTAGGTCCTTTTAACCAAATATTTGACTGAGAATGAGATGCTGTTTTCAGTCATTCATCACTCCTAGTAGCTGTGGCTCTTTTTATGCCTCCGCCACCGTAAGGTCCAGGAGGCATTACGTTTTTGGGTTGTCCGTCTGTCCGTGCGTCCGTGAGTCCGTCCTGAAACCTTGTGAACGCGATATCTCAAAGGCTAATGAAAGGAATTTCACCAAACTTTCACCATTTGTGCGCTTTGGGACAAACATGAACTGATTAGATTTTAAGATCAAAAGGTCTAAGTTCAAGATCGCTGTGAGGTCAAATGTCTGTCCGAGAACGTTGTGAACACAATATCTCCAAGGCAAATCAAAGGAATTTCACCAAACTTTCACCATTTGTGCATTTGGGGACAAAGATAAACTGATTAGATTTTGAGATCAAAAGGTCTAAGGTCAAGGTCACTGTGAGGTCAAATGGCTGTCCGCAAACCTTGTGAACACAATATCTCCAAGGCTAATACAAGTAATTTCACCAGGTCAAGATTACTGTGAGGCCAAATGTCCATCCCCAAATCACAACTTAATAAGCTGTGTAGTCTACTGGGCGGAGGCGTCCCCATCGACGCCATTGGCGTCGAGTTCTATCTAGTTCTTGATAGCTTTTCCTCATAGCTTGCTGACTTGGCTTTCCTGAGGAGAGCATCACTGAAGTTTTCCATGTGACAAACAGTCCCCTTTGCTGCCAAGCTCACCTTTCTTGCCACCAAAGCACTTACAACATCAGTGCCCATGCTAGCTCTGTACTGGGTCTTGTTTTTGCCTACAAGACTAAAAATCCTCTCACAATCAGCATTGCTGTGGAAAATTGTCAAAATTCCAAGCATGACTGCTGAAAGGTTGGAGAAGACTGGCAGACACCCCCTTTTCAACTGGCCAATGTTTCTCCAGGCCTCATCAATGCGCTTCCTGAGGATGCTGTCCTCAAACCTGGTAGTTTGATATATCCGGAGCTCATCCTCTACTTGATCCACAGTGACCTTTTCAGGCAGAACAGAAGGAAAGCAGCTGATGAAAAACTTTAGAGAAAGGAATTTCACAGCCTGCCTCTTCTCTATGTCTGCCACAACAGCATGCATAAGCAGCACATCCCCAACTGGAAATTTGGAAATCATGTAGTCTGCTGCAGACAAAAAGAACCTCCTGACATCTCTGTAGAATGGCCTCAGTTCTAGGTTACCCTGGCTTTGGATGAAGGTGTTGGTGTCATGGCCAATTGAGAGTTCCTCATCAGGGAGCTGCATTTCCCTTGTGATGGTTGGTCTGATACCTGTAGAAATTTCATTTATTATGGTAATCACAACCTCAGGTTTACAGAATGAAAGCAATATCTTTTGCAGTTGCAGTTCCAATGTTGGAAGCAGGATATGTATGCATGGCTCCTCTTTCTGAAGCATCTTGTTGCCAATATCAAAAATAGGCACGGTATGGCCCTCTGCAGAAAAAGTGCATAGACCTTTGACATAGGGTTGGTGAGGAACTTAAGCACCTTTTCAGGTTTTGTCAGATGCCCTTTGTCTTCATTCTTGGTTCTTTCAGACTTTGATTTTTCTTTTGCACCTCTCTTTCCAACTTCATTTTGCTTGAAGAGGAAAGTTGTCAAGCCAAACTGTGGAGCAGTATGTGCAGGAGCTTTAACCTCTGGTTTACTAAGGCTACATCCACATGACAACGGCAACGAGATTTTTTTTTTAAAATATCGCGTCCACATGGGCAACGGATCAATAAAATATCAGGTACATATGGCAACGCAACGCTTGCTGAAAACGATGCAATACACATGCCACACCGCTACGTGCGCTGTAAGACGGTCCCATCGGAGACACCAGAACAATAGAAGAAGTAGACGCATGCGCATAAACCCCTTCTTCTGTAGCATCAGCCACATAAAGTTTTGATTATTAATCTCATCTCATCTCATTATCTCTAGCCGCTTTATCCTTCTACAGGGTCGCAGGCAAGCTGGAGCCTATCCCAGCTGACTACGGGCGAAAGGCGGGGTACACCCTGGACAAGTCGCCAGGTCATCACAGGGCTGACACATAGACACAGACAACCATTCACACTCACATTCACACCTACGGTCAATTTAGAGTCACCAGTTAACCTAACCTGCATGTCTTTGGACTGTGGGGGAAACCGGAGCACCCGGAGGAAACCCACGCGGACACGGGGAGAACATGCAAACTCCACACAGAAAGGCCCTCGCCGGCCCCGGGGCTCGAACCCAGGACCTTCTTGCTGTGAGGCGACAGCGCTAACCACTACACCACCGTGCCGCCCCCTGATTATTAATCAGTAGCGTAAAATAGTATCTCTTGTCTAAGACACTTATTTATATTTCATATTAAAATGTCTATGTAAATTAATACATAGAAAGCCTGGCCAGGCGCTGAACGTTCTTCTGCCTTCACTTTAAGAGAAATTCAGGGCGAGCATGAGCTTAGGTTCTTCCCTGTCACTGTCACACGCACACACCTTCTCACTCCCTATCCTATGGATATAGTCCCTTTAAATCACGTGCTCGTTTTTTGAATGGAGACGCGGAAAGAGGAATGAATGGGGGTAGATGGAAGCTGGCGCGCCAACATTCTGATATCCTCCAGAATTCTTTAATGGTCCGGAATAAATTTAATGCTACACGTTGATGGATTACTTTGTTCTTCTACGCCCTTTTTGAGGAATGTATTGTTGGACTTAAACCAACATCTGAAGAGGTGAGATCGCTCCTTTTTTTCCCTGTTTTTGCTGGCGGGATTGTTTAATTTGTTGACAACTCGCATCGAGTTCGTTACACTTCTACCTGGCATTAAGCACTCACAGTCATGTGGTTGTGACGTCATCGTAAACAAATCCGTTCTACTCATCCAGCCGACTTCACAACGGCGCCGTTGCCAGATTTTTCCACTCTGGAACCCATTCTAAAAAGATTTCGTTTTGGGGCACCCAAAACGCCGGTGCCATGTGGACGCCAGGCCGAAACGATAAACAATTTTATCAGATTCGCCTGAATCCATTGCCGTGTGGACAGGGCCTAAGTGGTGTTGCTTTTGACTTCTTGGCAGGACCAGGAGAGGGTATGGACAGATTAGGTAGGCTGGAAGACAACAGCTTGTGCTGCACTGTAGCAGGATAACTGGTTGAAGATGTGGCTTTGGGCATCTGGGCAGGACCAGGAGAGGATGTGGGCAGCTTAGGTAGGCTGGAAGAGAACAGCTTGGGCTACACTGTAGCAGGATAACTGGTAGAGGCTGTGGCTTTGGATTTTTTAACAGGACCAGAAGCAGACTTTGGCATGCTGGAGGTCTTCTTCCCTGCTTTCACCTCATTTTCAAAGAAAACCGTGAGAGCATCCCACTGTTGCAAAAGACGGTTCACACGCTGCCCCAGGGAGAGCCATCTGGTTGAAGCCATCTTGAGGATCTTCCTCACCTCTGTATTACACATGACCTGAACATCACACAGATTTGACTTCCTCTTGCTGATTTTGTCCAGATAGTAGTAAATGGTGATGAGGAAGTCTTCCACATTCACACCAAGCACCCTGGATGCCTTTTCCGCAGCTAGGTGTATGAGGTGTCAGGGACAACCAAGTAAATAGATGTGTGGAGGCTGTGCTTTCAAAAAAGCTGCTACACCTTTCCCCAAACCTTGCATGACCGCAGCACTGTCAGCTGCAAAACTCATTCATAAACTGGACCAGCTGGGACTCAACACCTCCCTGTGCAACTGGCTGCTGGACTTCCTGACGGGGAGACCACAGACTGTACGGGTCAGCAGCAACTCCTTCAGCACCATGGGGGCCTCCCAAGGATGTGTGCTAAGACCCCTCCTCTTCACTCTGCTGACCCACGACTGCACACCAACATCCAGCTCAAATCTCTTCATTAAGTTTGCAGATGACACGACTGTGGTGGGTCTCATCAACAATGGTGATGAGACAATCTACAGGAGTGAGGTGAGCCGCTTGGCCATGTGGTGCAAGGACAACAATCTCCGCCTGAACATGGAGAAGATGAAGGGGATTGTTGTGGACTTTAGGAGAGAGCACACCCAGCATGCTCCACTATCTATCGACGGTGCTGCAGTGGAGAAGGTGAGCAGCACCAAGTTTCTGGGTGTGCACATCTCTGAAGACCTGTCCTGGAGCAACAACACCGCATCACTGGCCAAAAAAGCCCAACAGCGTCTGTACTTCCTCTGCAAACTGAGGAGAGCAAGAGCCCCGGCCCCCATCATGCACACTTTCTACAGAGGCACCATCGAGAACATCCTGACCAGCTGCATCACCGTGTGGTACGGCGCCTGCACCGTGTCCTGCTGCAAGATTCTGCAGCGCATCGTGAGAGCAGCTGAGAGGATCATTGGTGTCTCTCTCCCTTCTCTTATGGATATTTATAACTCCCGCCTCACCCGCAAAGCCATCAGGATTGCAGGTGACCCCACCCACCCATCTCACAGCCTCTTCAGCCTGCTGCCGTCGGGGAGGAGACTGCGGAGTCTCCGGGCCAAAACTAGCAGGCTCAAGGACAGTTTCTTTCACCAGGCGGTCAGGAGGCTCAACTCCCTCCCTGTTCTGCCCCTCCTCCCCCCTCTGCCCCCTCCCACAGATTCTGCCCCCACACCCCCCTGCCCCCCTGCCCCCCCTTCAGCATCTGACATGTCATCCTCACAGTTCCCCCCCAACACACACACACACACACACACACACACACACACACACACACACACACATATATACATACATCTCATCATTCATTAACACACTGAACTCCTTAACAGCTGCTAGTTGTTTATTCTGCTTATTTCATGTTTACCTGCTATACCTCAAGTGCCCTTGACTGTTTGGTTATTTGAACCAATTTGTGTGTGTGTGTGTGTGTGTGTGTGTGTGTGTGGTATATGTATGTATATATGAGTGTTTAGTCTACGTCTAGTTCATATCTAGAGTGTTTATACTGTTTAGATTGTCTGTTTGAGTGTTTAGTCTGTGTGTAGTTCTTATCTAGTGTTTACACTGTTTATATTGTCTGAGTGTTTAGTCTATGTCTTGTTCTTATCTAGTGTTTATACTGTTTATTTATACTGTTTATATTGTTTGTCTGAGTGTTTAGTCTATGTCTAGTTCCTATCTAGAGTGTTTATACTGTTTATATTGTTTTTTTTTCAATTATTCTATTTTTATTTTTTATTTATTGCATTGCCTGTTTGCACCGTGGGTCAGAGAGGACTGAAATTTCATCTGTGCTGGATGTCGAGCATGTATAGCATATTTGACAATAAAGTTGACTTGACTTGACTTGTTTTAACTCTCTATCAAGTAGATCAAATATTGCTCTCCCTGTAGATTCTCTAGATCTTAAGTACTGGCGACCCTCCCAACACTGGCATCAAAAATCCTAACTACAATTGGGTACATCTTTATGTCATCCATGTCTGTGCTACCATCTGTGGCCAGGCTGAATGCAGACCTTTTCATAATTTCTGTGAGACACTCATCATCATGACTGGCCAATGTTCTCATTATGGAAGTTGTCTTCGTTCTACTGCAGCCATATTGTTTTGCTATCTCACTGTCAGGGAACATTTTCCTAAACAGTGGGCCGGCATGGTCTGCCACAGCTAAAGCTAGATTGTGCCCTGCTAAGTGTGTTGTATAAAGTGTTTCTGCTCGTACAGGCCTGAGGTCTTGGGATTGTAAGAAGAATGAATCCAATCTTGGCACTGAATCTGTGGCAGCTACTTTTTTTGAATGTTTTTTACCCTCCACATTACGCCGGCAGTCTGCAAAATACACACACGCACACACACACACACACACACACACACACTCTAAATGCTTTTTTCATAAATTTAGTTTTGACTGTAAAAGAGATTCTGTTGCTCCTCGCTACACTTTGAACCAGGCTACACTAAACATCGAAAGTGAATATTCCAGAGTACCTATATAAATATATATTTTTCAATATTAATATTTAGTAAATGCAAACTGATAACCACACTTACAGAAAAATTTACTGAAAATAAATTATAGGCTACTCTGGCCTATCCAATAACATAGCCTTTATAATATTCATATTCACTGACCTGGCCTAATTTGGAAAAAATAATGGCCCATGTATATAAATGCAAGCATTTCTATGTTAGCAATATTATTACCTGTATTTCCTTGATGGCTAATGTCAAAATCATAATTGCACACTGTGCAAAATGCATGATTAGGCAGTTTAGAGGGGCGGAGGCATGGCCATTGATCTTGATACTTCGTTAGGAACTTCTGAGGGGCATAGACTCGCTTCTTTATAGATTTGCTTCCCTCTCTCTCTCTGTCAGTGTCCTCATCTGACGTCATGTGTATTATTAACTGCAAGGCACGCACATACACAAACACACATCATCATCCATCACATGCACGCACACCATCCTCCACCACAAACACACAAACACACATCATCATCCACCACACGCACTTATGTGAAAACCAGTGGCGGCTGGTAGTCTTTCAAACAGGGGAGGCTGCTCGGTTACGATATTTCCAGATTTTAAAAGAAAAAAGAAAAAACACATCAATTTTGCCCATACTCTTGCCTCTGATCTGGCTGATTGTTGGCAGGGTTACAAACTGTGAAATAACAGGTTCTTTTGGCCCATTAGCCTACTGTCCAATATACATGATGGTGGTGTTGGGGGGGAGGGGTATATTTTAACATTTTATATTTTAAAATTGTGGCATGTTGTTTAAAAATTGATCATTATTGAAAGCAGCTCTTTGTCAGGAACCTCAGCAGTAACAGCAGAGTGTTCTGGAATCGGCACAAGCACTGACTTTGGGGAGCCAAACATAGAGCTGGGTGCCACACATTTCATTCAATGACACTTTCCCTATATTTTACTTATTTTGATTGAGAAATGTTTTATTGACAATTTTGATAACCCTTCACTTTTAATCCAGGTCTGTAGTGTGAAATGTTCTCGGCTGTGTTTTTGTTTAAAAATGTTTTCCAAATTGTAGCTGTGTTTAATTCATATCCAGAAAAATATATATTCCAATATAATATACTCAGCATAAACATTTTAAATAGATTCTATATTTTTGGTCCATCCATGCCATATTACTAAAGTAGCCTATTTATTGTTGTTGATGTGGGTCACTTGCTGTTAGCCAATTCACTTTCTCGTACCAGGAGAGCTGAAAGGAACGAGTATTATTCCCTACCTTTTTCACCAAGTCAATTTGAGGCGTTGGTCTACCCTGCTCTTTAATTTTAATTTTTTCCTCGAAAGGAAGACTGGCAAATGGCTTCGCCAAAATTAAATCAGCAATGCTTGGCATCCGTGCGCAGCTTTCTTGCTAGCTGACTAGCCCCCTCAAGTTCAAGTTCAGTCACTCAAATAAACGAAATTTCTGGAACTAAGATAGCAAACTTGACAACACTATATTTACACTTTATTTACAATGAAAATATATACAAACTAAAAAAGCTGGTAGAAACCGTATGTAATGAATGAAATCGAAATGTAAGCTGATCTCTTACAATACACCACAGCACTTGCGAATCCGCATGGGACCGAACTGAAATTCACCGCTGCCTGTCTATAGTTGAAACGAGCTGTCAATCAAAGAAAATATCCGGCCGCTTTCTCCTCGCGGAAACTGCCATGTCCCTCCCACTGTGAGGCTGGGAGTCCGTGGGCGGGCGTTTTCGCAGTATTTGTCCAATAATCGTCTTGCATTTTGATATTGAAAGCGCATCGCTCCCAAATGCCATTGAAGTCCACTGAGGCTGGGCTGCATCACGCTGTCACGAGGGGGAAAAACTCACGCGCACATTAGGCGAACTGGGGAAAGTTATAACGGAATGATTTTGCACTGTAGTTGGGTTGAGCACATATATTTCTATGATTCTGGATCTGAAATAGCAATGTTATAAGGTCGGCTATAACATAAGCCTAGCGCAATTCATCCTACACGATGTTCGTCATTTTTAGAGGAGGCTGAGCCTCCCTCGTTGTCTTAGAGCAATCGCCCGTGGTGAAAACACTTTGTGCGCTGCTCATTGAATCTCACATGCACGAGTAGCCTAGTTCAGAAGATTTTAACGCATCTATCAGTTGACTGGATGGAAACGTCAGTAGGCTACTACAGTATATTTTCACTTTAGGCTATGCAATATTTTTTGGATTGAGAAGCTTGGGTCAAATATCAAAACAAGCTGGAACAAATATTTCCTTCAGATAACGCGGAACACTGTGCTTTGAACTATGGCGTTAGGACGGTTGTCCTTGCTTTATTCACAATACCCTTGCCCTGCCCATTTACCTTCGAAACGGTGTTTAGCACTGTCTTCCCTTGTAAAACCAGTCACAGTATGAAGATCGACCGAGAGGGATGAAAATCAATTTCGTTACTTTCGTTTTGACGGCTCCTCGGCTCTCTGCTTATCCTCATAGCCTAGGCCTATTTGAAGAGTTTAAAACTAGTGCTGTGATTTGTTGAAGTCTTCTTTTCTCTACAGGTTGCTGGTCAATGCGGTTACACCCATAGACGAGTTGCCTAGTGCGCGAATGCACAGACAGTCGAACCGGAATATTAAAGATCTTTGAACTCAAAGCCATCAATGGCTTTTTGCATATTTTGAAGTGTTAAATCCTAGCAGCGTAGTTTGATGTCTAAATGCGTATCTGCTACGCAAAATGCGTAAAGGTTGGCAGGTCTGCACTGTATCCCCCTCTCCTTTGTTGCCTTCCCAAGTACCCAGTCGATAGCCATGGCAAAAAGGATTGGTGACAGGACGCATCCTTGGGGGACACCACTTCCAACGTCAAACCACCCGCTGTATCCCTCGCCCGTCCGAACACAACACTTTGAGTCAGCATATACCGTATTTGCTTGATTGCAGAGGTGAGTCTACTTTTTGTAGGAGGAGAAAAAAACCAAAAAATTCCAGACTGAAAAATGTCATCAAGCAGAAAAAAATAAATATGGCTCGTTTTCGATGTGCTTGATTTTAATCACAAGCTTTCACTTCCAGTGCTGCTGAATAAAAGCAAAGCGACAGATAAACCACAGAAAAGAACGAGTTATTTAAACATTTACTTTGTAAGCATCAGCTCTAAAGCTGTAACTTTCAACAGTTTCCAAAAAGTCTTACGATTTCTCCATAACATATCAACCTGTGGGTTTTTTTTAATTAACATCAAGAGAGAGAATAAAAAGCGACTGGTGAAGGAAAGACTGTTTATCGCTGCTATAACGTAGGCTCATTCCTGTTCTCACTTATTCTGTGGACGTTTCGCAACATTAAACATAGCAAAAACCTTGAAACCTTTACAAATTTGTAAAAGAATCAAAAGTAACTTGAATGTTTTGTTTGTTTGTTCATTTGTTATGATTTTTCTTAATTTAACTAACACTTAACACTATTTATTATATTTACACTGTAAATGTAACTTTACGATGTGTCTGGAACAATGGATCAGAGGCGGGACTGACGCAAGTGCGATAATCCATCATCATAAACAAAAGCTAGGAACCAATCCGAAAGCTGGAATGAAATAACGCTGAGGAATGTAAGAAGATCTTGACAAGACTTCACGATGAAACAAAGACACGTAACAGGATATAAATAAATAAAAAAAAACCTCATTACAAACCAACCAACACCAGCTGGACGCAATCAGGTAACATGCAACACATCATAGGAATTTTAAAAAGGGGCGGAGCAAAACAATATGAGAATATTGTATTGGGAAGAGCTCGGGGTCCTGAGGGGATCTTTAAAATTTTTTGAAGAAAACAATGTCATCACGGCAAAGTTGCTGTTGTGTCGAAGGAAGAAAAGAAATAAAACACTTCAGAATGTGAATCTTCCCCGACACCTAATTATTTTTGTTGAGTGGACCAAAAGCTATTGAATTTGAGTCACAGACTTCCAATTTTATGATTATTATTTTTTTAAAAATAGAACAATTAATGAATTTAAGGCCACGTGGCCCTAAATTCTCCACTATTTTTTCCTGCTTCACCATGACCCAATTCAAGATACTACGTCATGCATCACATCACATGGTGGGCTTTCCCCGTTCACGCAAGGCATTGTGGTCTCTCTTTCAATTCTTCTCTGAATCCTTCCCTGATTCATTGAATGAAATCGGGGAATCAATTCAAAAGCACAAACAAATCCAATGACCAAAACATCATAAAACAAGCACAATGGGTCTGACCTGTGCTGAATCAAATGAATCAAAACGTGACTCAATAAAAGGAGTCATTTGAAAGAATCAAATACTGATTCAATTAAAGGAGTAGGTGAGTCTTAAAGAATCAAACAAATCGATTCATTTTCTTTGATTCATCAAACAACTTTTGTTTCATTTTCTTAATAACCAACAATAATTATTGACCCACATTTATAAAGGTTGGAGTAAAATATAATCCCCTATTAACTAAAATATTCCTTTTATTAAAAAAAAAGTTAATAACAAATAGTACTTTTCTTAAAGCTAGACGGCCTTTCAGATTTTTCAAGTGTAGGTCATAAAAAGAATTTTCCTGACACCCGATTATTTTTGTTTAGTGACCAAAAGCTACTGAATTCGAATCACAGACTTCCAATTTTGTTTGTTTTTTAAAAAAAGAACAATTAATGAATTTATCTCCACATGGCCCTAAATTCTCCGCTATTTTTTCCTGCTTCATACCATGACCCGATTCAAGATACTACATCATGCATGACATCATGTGGTGGGCTTTCCCCGTTCACGCAAGGCATTGTGGGATATAAATTTGAAACAGGAGAGAAAAATGGAGGACGTGAGTGTGCGAATGAAACGTGAAAGAGCGACTACAGTAACGGAAAGAAAGCGAGAAGAAAAGACGTTATGTTCTATACGAAGGAAAGGAAACGCAGGACCAAACTAATAAATATCGGTGCTCAGCGAGCACCTCGGTGTGATCAGCTGTTCGTTTAGCGACAGAATGATGGTAAACCTGCGCATGCACACACACACACACACACACACACACACGGACTTCCTCTGTCTGCTTGACTGCACCAAGTGAGCAATTTCATGCACATTATTTGCTTTAATCCTCTCAAATTAAATAACTTCCCAGCCACAGAACAGAATGGCCTGATATTTTGTGAGATATTACAGAAATAAACACACATCACAATCACCACATTTCAGACGGAACTAAATTTCACCGATTTTATGAAATCGAAAGGCCGTCTCGCTTTAATGCTGACACCCTGGAATTTTTTTGTCCGTCTAGGGTTATTTCAGGTTGTCGGTGCCCTCAGTCTATTTCATTAAAACTTGTTATGAAAAATATCTATTCAAAAAAATGTAAACAGCGCTAATAAGGGTAATAAAGATTGTTGTTGTTATTGATGATGTCGTTGTCTGTCACATTCCGCCATATTTGAGTTCTTGTGCTCCAGAACAACATGAATGACAGGAAACAGAAGACGATTTTTCAGACACTTTACCCCCATAATTGTTTTGAGTAAAGTGAAATTTTAACGTGTTTATCTCTTCATTTTGTTTATTAGTTATTTGTAACAGAATAAACGAGCGATAAAACCAGAGCAGTGCACCTTTAAGACGGAGTTTTACACAGAAACAGGAATCTGCTGGAACATGCAGACGCTTTAAAAGTAGAGTCGGATTATTACTATTAAGGTCTCACACACACACAAACAAACACACACACACACATTTTTGACGGATGCCTGGTTGGCAGAAGTAATTACTAGCTTCAGGCGTTCAGTGTGTTCAGTGTCAGTCTCGGTTCAGTTTACAGCGCCAGTCTGTCTGTCACTTTTAATCAGGTTCAGAGTGACAAACTGCCACTGAGGTCCCACCACAGAGACTACAGCACTGAAGACGTGTGTGTGTGTGTGTGTGTGTGTTGTTGACTCAGCTGAATCCCCCTACAAACCACACAAAAATAAACCCTGTCCATGCTAATTGCAAACGCGTCCCTCTAACACTTTAAGTTCAATTCAATCATAAATCTTGATCATGTGATCACATCATTGATCACATGATCTGTCTCACGTCACCATTATCCACTCTTTTTAGCTTACATAACATTAATGTTCACTTTTGCGCTGTTCTAGTAGCTTTCTGATGTGAGGTGATGTGATGTACTAGCCCAGATTTCAAATACACTAGCGGTTTAGCTAATGCTAATGCTAACGTTAGGTAAAAATTTTAGTGCATCATCCAAAGCAAGCGTCGGCTAACAGCTTATCTACCGTAGAACACTGTGCACATTAAAACAAGGAGAAATCTGTGTGCAAAATAGTAAACACGTCATAACCTATAGCGTGTTTCGTTGTTTAACTTTGACGAGGATTTCAGAAAGTGAAAATTAAGCAAAGTTGTTTTTTTTTAATCATTGAAAGCACTAGCCAACTTCTTGAGCAAGCTAGTGTAACAGAGTTAGAAATAACCTCTTGTGAATTTCCGCAAAATAGACGTGCTTCTTACATATTTATATAGTTCTGAAGCCACCTGGTGGATGCAACTGTATAGCAAGTGTTGCATCCTTCCTGCAGCAACCCACCGACAAACACAACCCGATACACTAGCTCACATTACCTTAACTAGCATGTTTCAAAATAATGTTTATTATTCACCAAATTTTTCAGCAAGCTCACTAGCGTTAAAGTTTATCATACGAACCAGGAAGAAAGTTTGTGACGCTAGCTCAGTACAGATAACTAGCATAGTTTATCATTAAAACCGCAAAACAAGTTCATCAGCAAGCTAGCTAATATTAACTTAGCTAGCATATCTTATTATTTAAATCACAAACCAAGTTTTCTCACAAGTGGGTTAACATTATGCAAACTAATAATAACGCTAATAGTAATTAAATGCTATGTAACTCGCTAGATTTGTAGCAAACCATTTAATGTAAATGATTTCAGCGTATAATTAAAACTAGTTGATGAACAAATTGTGTAATTTGTTACTGCACAATTTAAACAAACACGTTTGTGAGAACGCTAGCTAACATCATGTTAACTAGCGTATTTTAACATAACATTTAATCCGTTAGCTATGTTTGCTAGCAAGTGAACTATTGAACATTAGGCGAATTTGTAATATTGCGTAACTAAATGCTAAGCAGTGTATCAAATGTAAATTTATAAACAAATGCAGTTGCTACGCAAAACAAAAAGAAAAAAAAAGAAGCCAATAATCACATGCTAGGACATATTAGGTTGTGTTATGACTAGCATTACATAAATCACTGGCATTGGAGTTAGGTACAGTATATTTGCTAATTTTGTAAATAAAGCAAGGCATTAAAAGATGACGTTACGCTGATTTTAGCTAGCTAGCGCCACATTGTTACCTTCTGATTTGTGATAATCTGCATGACGCATTTTTTAAACAACTAAAAGTAAATGACAGGAAATGACCTTGCTAGCTAATTATTATATTATTATATAATTATATTAGAGACTGAACTGGAAATCATGCTCGCGAGCTATGAATATTTCTCCTTTTTGAAATTTTGCATTTTTTATCGCTAAGAGTGTGCAGTGTGGAAAGGAGTGTGATGTGATGTTGCATCTCCACCGCTGACAAACGCAGGTTACACACTCTGTCAGTGACGTCGCATTTCTCTCTGCTCCATTTAGCTGGTTATGTGTTGTCTTTTCACACTTGTTGGGACTTTAAACGGCTCAGTGTGACCCGTCTGTCTCTCCGATGGTGATTTACGGCTTTAATTAGCTCGCCACCTCGGCTCTCCTGCTTGAGCAGTTTGTTCCACTTACATCAGTGAGGTTTGTCTGTACAGCAAAGCTAAACACTGCTGGGGCTACGCTTACTTATAGCATCGTCAGATAGGAGATTTTGTTTTTCAAATGCCGTAGATATATAGTACTATGCAAAAGTCAACTAAAAATGGCTTAAAAATATTGAAATGAAGTGTTTCTACATTTTAAAAAAATACTATAAACAGTAATCATACTCGCTTCTGAATTTTGCAGCAAAACCCAGTAGCCTTCATCATTGTTCTCCCCAGAGCACTTTTGCGTGTCAGGGTCGACACACTTTAATTTTATGATGACACACTATTTTTTTGCTCCAACACTCGCTGAAAAATCACGTCAGATTCCTACCTTGTGATATTTGGGGCATATTTTGAAGGAAAATCAGTGTTTTGGGCCGGTTTGCTGCCATGATGCACTCAGGCAGACCGGAAATCCCCCGGGGGAATCCCCAATCACGACAAATGCCCTCAATCACTTTGCTGCTGCACTGCTACCATAACCAGTGTTGTAGTCGAGTCATTAAACCTTGAGTCTGAGTCCAGTCTCGAGTCCCCAGTGTTCAATTCCGAGTCAAGTCCAAGTCATTAAAGAAAATTTCAAGTCGAGTCCGAGAACAAGACTCCAACCGCACCATTTGACGGTGTCTGTTTCAGCGCCATTAACATTAGTTTATTCCTGAACAGGTGAATGGGCTTCTCTTTTTCAGGGAGTGTGAAGTATTCTGTCAGAGATGGTTGGGAGACGGATGTAAGTGCAGAAGGTGTGTTTATTAATACAAGTGCATATGTGTCAACCTTTGGTCAATCAAACCTGTATAACCAGCCTCCAAAATCCGTATTTCCCTTATAAAATCCGTATAAGATGCAAATTAAAATAATTTACCTAAAATTTGAATGATAATTAACAATGATATATCCAAGTTACTTTTTATTCAATATTAATAACAATAAACCTTCAGAATGAATACAAAGCTCCAATGTTTGACAAAAACACAAAGTGTCACTCTAATGTTCTGAATTGTACTCCATGACAGCTTTTTTAGCGCTCTGCACCAATACCTCACGAGGCTGCATGTCACAGCAAGTGTCTGTGTTGATCTTGCCGGAGCGCCCATTCAGAATCTTTTCAGTCGCTAGTGAAAGTCGCTCAGGTGGAAATACGCTTTTCAAACAAAATGTTACTTCCCGGTTGGCGGGATTCTCGCAATGCGATGTGCGCATGATCAAAAGTGGAACGAAGTCTCGCTACCACAAGATAACGCATGATTTCATAAGACTCTTTACTGGCTGTTTGTGCTTTCTGTGGTGTACAGTACGTTTGTAAATGTTATGCGCTCTTTTATCATCGTGGGAATTGATTATAGCTCTAAATAAATATTGAAGTTTTTTTTAAAGAATCCGTATAACTTTATTTGTACGCCCGTATACTACGTTTATTGAATCAAATCCGTATAAAATACGGACATTCCGTATAGGTTGACATGTATGCAAGTGAAGATGGTAAACAATCCAGAACGGCAGGCAAAATCGTAAAACGGTGAAACAGGCGACAGGTCGAGCGAGACACAAACAGGCTATTGTAGACTCGGCAGAATCAAAGATGAGAAACAGGAAATCAGGAAACCAAACAAGGAAATGGGGCTTGGTAATGTATCAGCAACGCAACTCGATACTTCACAAAGTGAGTGTATTTTCACAGTTTTTATACAGGCGCACTGATTGCACCTTAATCCTGTGCAGTCGCGAGTTGTTTACGGCGCGCGTGAGAGTCTGCTAGGCGCATACGCTGTCCAGAGCGCGCCCAAGAGTCTATCTGATGCACATGCCAAGGTGTGCAGGTGTGACACGCTTGCACAAAATTAGTACAAAAACTAATGTAGATACACTACCGTTCAAAAGTTTGGGGTCACTTTGAAATGTCCTTATTTTTGAAAGAAAAGCACTGTTCTTTTCAATGAAGATCACTTTAAACTAATCAGAAATCCACTCTATACATTGCTAATGTGGTAAATGACTATTCTAGCTGCAAATGTCTGGTTTTTGGTGCAATATCTCCATAGGTGTATAGAGGCCCATTTCCAGCAACTACTGTATCACTCCAGTGTTCTAATGGTACAATGTGTTTGCTCATTGCCTCAGAAGGCTAATGGATGATTAGAAAACCCTTGTACAATCATGTTAGCACAGCTGAAAACAGTTGAGCTCTTTAGAGAAGCTATAAAACTGACCTTCCTTTGAGCAGATTGAGTTTCTGGAGCATCACATTTGTGGGGTCGATTAAATGCTCAAAATGGCCAGAAAAATGTCTTGACTATATTTTCTATTCATTTTACAACTTATGGTGGCAAATAAAAGTGTGACTTTTCATGGAAAACACAAAATTGTCTGGGTGACCCCAAACTTTTGAACGGTAGTGTATAAATATCTTATGCCAAATTATGACGGCATGTTACAAAAAATAAAGAAAAAAATCCGAGTCCTCGTCTCCAATTTATGAGTCCGAATGCAGTTAATGCACGAGTCCAAGTCCAAGTTATCAGTGCTCAATTCCAAGTCCAAGTCAAGTCACGAGTCCTTGAAATTAGGGCACGAGTCAGACTCGAGTACTACAAGCCTGACCATGACGCTTCAATGCGCCGGTGAGATTGTGGTTTATGGTGTTTGTGTGGTTCACATTTCAATCATGCTAAAAAGAGGTGCTGATGACACTCATCTCCGCATAGATTCATATTTTTGACAGCTAAACAAAAGTAGGATGGAAGAGCCGGAAGGAGAAGAGAAAAGAAGTGAAACCGAAGATGTTGTTGACACAGTAATTCCGCCCAACCGCCTCCGAGTGTTGTATAATTACCCTAGACCTGCTCAAACATGCTGTTTATTCAAAGGTGCTTTTGTTAAGGTGCTTAACCCTTTGATGCAAAACATGGGTCAAAAGTGACCCGGCTGAGTTTTTATCTTCTATATCTTTGCAATAAATTAATTCCATCATTCAGTATTCAAGGTATTCATCAATCAACTTGTTTTTGATCATCATACATCCTTATTTTATTTTTCCTTTCTTACTTTTTGAATAAAAACCCTTTTTGTATCACTACCCTTCTAATGCCCAACATGGGTCACAAACGACCTGCATTCATTTTCCAGGTTATTTCATGTATGGCTGAGTGTTTCTATGATCTACTTTTGAAATAAATTCATTTTGTCATTTACTTTTCCAAATATGCAGTAAATATCTTGTTTTTGTTTAGCACAAATCATCATTTTTATTTTTCCTTTCTTAAGTTATGAACAAGCACAGCTTTTGTAATTCTACATCAAGTTTACACACATGGGTCAGAACCGACCCGCATGCATTTACTCCAGCGTTTGGTGGGAACTGTGAATTGTGCTTGTGTCAGACATTTCACAGCTCAGCACAGCGCCCTTTGCCCATCTAATACATGCAA
The DNA here is from genome assembly GCF_027579695.1 of Neoarius graeffei. Taxonomy (NCBI): domain Eukaryota; kingdom Metazoa; phylum Chordata; class Actinopteri; order Siluriformes; family Ariidae; genus Neoarius; species Neoarius graeffei. Next base: position 3,804,366 of record NC_083572.1, on the reverse strand, counting down.
GAAATGTTTTTCAATTGTTCTAACATTACCTTAGAAAAAAATCGATGATGTTTAGGTTCCCTTGAGAGTGAGTAGATTACTTGCCAGAAAGTTACAAGTAATTACTATTAGCTACCGAGCTGCCGACATATTCTACTTTAGTTAGCTAATATTACTGTAGTTGGCTTAGCTAACTACATAGCTAAGTGGATTGCTAGGCTACTAAGCAAAGTAGTTAGCTAAGTAGTCAGCGAAGCTACTTAGCCAAGTCACCAAAATATAATTATGTATGTTTATGTATGGTGGCACGGTGGTGTAGTGGTTAGCGCTGTCGCCTCACAGCAAGAAGGTCCGGGTTCGAGCCCCGTGGCCGGCGAGGGCCTTTCTGTGCGGAGTTTGCATGTTCTCCCCGTGTCCGTGTGGGTTTCCTCCGGGTGCTCCGGTTTCCCCCACAGTCCAAAGACATGCAGGTTAGGTTAACTGGTGACTCTAAATTGAGCGTAGGTGTGAATGTGAGTGTGAGTGGTTGTCTGTGTCTATGTGTCAGCCCTGTGATGACCTGCGACTTGTCCAGGGTGAACCCCGCCTTTCGCCCGTAGTCAGCTGGGATAGGATCCAGCTTGCCTGCGACCCTGTAGAAGGATAAAGCGGCTACAGATAATGAGATGAGATGAGAATGTTTTATTCCTTCCATAGCGTATGTGTCTTCATTACATCATTGCAGAACATACTGTAACTTCGTGTCTTTCCTCTGTTATCACGGCCCCTCTGAGGAGATTCTCTTCTTTAACTCTGTCTCCTCAGAGCCGCCGCCTTAACTACTGCATTAACAATGAACCCGAACAGCAGGCGGTCCGTCACAGAATATATTGTCCCACTGCTATTCTCCATGTTTCAGGGTTTTTTTTTTTCATTACCATATTCCTGAGGTCTGAGAGACCCAAAGCGCTGTGAATAATGAGCCGTCATTTCTATGCATTCCTGAATCCGTCATGAGCGCCGCGTTTCTCAGCAACGCAAACAGGATGGAGTTTGCAAAGTTTCAAAAATAAGGTGTTTATTTATTTATTTATTTAGTGCTGATGACAGGATTGGTGTGGAAGAGAAGACGCAAGCGAATGGATTGCTAAACCACTCAGGAGGCCTGCTTTTCAATTTCATTCAGGTCCATTGCAAGTTTAATATAAATAAATAAATAAATAAATAAATGCCTGCAGACTCGTCATCTGAAAACATTTCCCATTTCATTGAACACTTCCTTTAGCAATAACATATTTAAAATTCTCTACAAATATACTCGCTGCTCAGAGCGACTGTGGCGAAGGACATTAGTGAAGTGTTGGGCAATGAAATGGATCCAGTGAAACATCAGATCTGCGACAATTAGTGTTTTTTAATGAGTTATTTTTCCCCTTAACACTGAGACCATGTTCATGAAGTGAGTCATTCACAGATCTGAGGTTTTATTTCATTCAAGGATCATAGATGCAAGATAACAACAGCAATAATTATTATCCGTACAGGACACTTTTTCGATGGAATAAAAACGTGTTCTATTCCCTTCGAGCGGGTTTCATTCATTTGGTTTGATAGCATGCAATATTGTTAGCATATCGCTTATCCTACGTGTATTACATCACCCTACTCAATGGAGAATGAGCGTTGAATATGGTTTATGATATTGCACGGTTGTCAAGACAACATGACGTCACACATCAGAGGTCATGCAAAGATCCAGTGACAAAACTTTTCTGCTGTGCATGCGCACAATCATTTCATTGCCAGCTGGGAAAGAGAGATGCCAAGATTAAGCACTAAATAAATAAAATAACTGAAACTGAAGATGCGCTGAACACCTGAAAGGCTCCCGAAACTGCATTAGATATTTTTCATGCATATTTACAAAAGAAAAACATACCAATGGACATAAAAAAACTGGAAAAGAGACACATCGGAGATGTAAAACTTCTGCGCTAGTGAGTGACTGTGACAGTTTGTAAACAAACATGGCTGCCAGGTTTGCATTGTTAAAAGCGGAAGATTTTGAGAGAATTTTGGCTGCCAGGTTACTCTGGTGTGTGTAGCTGTCGATGTTGATTTTAAAAGTAACTCAGTAAATTACACAGGGATAATAATAATCAGGCCCGCCAACAGTGGGGGACAAACAGGTATGTTGTCCCGGGCCCAGGAATGGGGAGGGCCCAGAACTGGGCTCTCATGAAGTTGCGATTATTTTATTTCATTTCAAAATGTGTTGATTTGGGGGAGAAATGTGCTCTATTTGCATTCAATAAATGATTTCTAGATCTTTTGCCTTTATTGTCTTTGAAAAAGGCGTCAAGAACCCCCTACCACCCCTAATGCAAAAATGGTTTGGTCTGACTGTTTGATTAAGGGAGAAAAAAACGACATCGTTCGATCATAGCACTTCGACAATCAGCGTGTGTGCCATTTGCCAACATGCACAAGTCAGGAGCACAGAAAAGAAAAGATAAAACGAGAGGAAGAAACCAAGAGACTCAGGGGCTCACTGCATAAATATTTTAAAAAAGATTGGGATGATGCAGCAGGTACTAGCAAAGGCAGTGGGGCAGCTGAGCCAGGTAAGACACAGCCAACTTTTTCCAGCCCCGTAAAGTAACCCCAACCAAGGCACGCACCGCACGCAATTCATGTTACAAACGAGGGGAGAGCAAGTCACACTGAACACCATATCAAACGCACAGGGCATTGAATCATTTCATAACCACAACGGCTTAATAACATTGTGTTTCATATATCTGATTGAAGCTAAGAATATTCACATTAGCCCGCAATCATATCCCGCCGTTTCTCGAGCGGTGTGTTCTTCTCTGCTTTTCACACTGGATAGTACGCACACACAGTATACTACCGGTATGTTCGCCCCCAGCCCTGCCCGAAATCCCCCATCCATCGCTGCTCCTTCAAGAGCACCCCAATCGCGTGATTATAGTAGACTATCCACGAGTTTAGGAAGGCATTGCGGGGGCTGTCGCATGCAGGCTTGGGGCGTAACGGAATACATTTAATGGCGTTCGGTTAAAGGATACAAAATAACAGTAACCGCTTATTCCGTTACAGTACAGGGGGGAAAGATTCAGTGAAATTGGGGATTACTTCACAGGATCACAATGTGTGTGAGGTTGCTGGTTTTGGGCTTTTTTAACCCTGTCATTTAAGGGTTGGAGTGAGTAGAGACTGGGATAAGAGAGGTGGGTGTGTGTGCGGGTTGGCCCGGGGGGGTTGTTGGGGGGGCCCATTCAGAGCATTTTGTCCCGGGCCCCGCCAAAGCTGTCAGCGGCCCTGATAATAATAATAATAATAATAATAATAATAATAATCGGCTTGACTGCGCTAGCATTGGCCTTTGCTAATGCTACACCAGCTAGAAAGTAATTGGACTACCACGCTAACAGCACTGAATTGCAGGTAAGCTCGCATTAGCCTTTGAGAATGCTGATATGAAGAGAGTGTGTCTGTATAATAATAATAATAATAATAATAATGTCTGGCTTTTTTCGTGGTCTGTCAGATATATTCCATTCAGCTACTCGTCTTCGACTCGTTCAGTATCACGCTAGCTGAATGGAATATATCTGATAGACCACAAAAAAAGCCAGACAATATTATTTAATTAGAGCAGTGATAATCTTTATTTATTCCAACATCACACTTTTTATCCATTTATAGTTACATTGAATGAAAAATCTAAACAGTGCTAGAACGTTCTACGAAGGTCATGTATTTTTGTCATAATGCATTCCTCAGGTATTATATACACATCATTACACATCATTTGTAGCATTGCATTAGAAATAGTGTTGATAACACTTTATATTATAGAGACGCGAGTGTTTTACTGGGAAATTCACCACTCGCATTTTTCATCCGATCTCCATCTGGGACATGGAGAACCAAACCTGTGACATAAATCTCTATTTTTTTCGCGGTCCGGTTTCCATCAAATCCTGCGCTCTGATTGGCTGGCTAGTGGGTCCGTATCCTATGATACAGACCCCGGTTACGGACCCCGGATACGGACCTCTGGCGTCTCGCTTGTTCACAACAACAACAAACATAGTAGCAATTTTTGTCAACATTTATTTTCGCATTTCTCAGGAGAATAGCATTAATTTTACATCATGGATAGCGATAACGACAGTGTCCACAGCGAAAGCGAGTTTTGCTCATCGTCCATCGCAGTCGATGATGACCACAATCTCTATTTGTCTGTCCTCATGTGGCTAATCAGCCCAATTTTTGCTTGAAAAGATCCGCCACATAAGCTACAAGTGCAGGAATCAACTGCTAGGTTTTCCGCAGCTCTCTGCTTGCGGAGGCGCCTTCTTTCCACTGCATGTAGCTTGCGATTTGCCTCTGCAATTTGTGCTCCTTTGTGGATGGCTTCTTTCCATGATGACCTGTCTGAGGCTGCTACTTCCCATGAACTTGGATTGATGTTAAAAGCTTTAAGGGAGCATTTCGGTGTGTCTTTGTATCTCTTTCTCTGTCCTCCGCGAGAGTGTTTCCCAATGGTGAGTTCTGCATACATTAGTTGCTTAGGAATGCATTCATCAGACATTCTTGTAACATGTCTCACCCATCTAATTTGGTTCTTCTGGATGATAGTATAAACGGATGGCTGATTTGCTCGAGCTAGGACTTCTGTGTCAGGGATCTTGTCTTGCTATTTAATCTTTAGGATCTTACATAGGCAATTGAGATGAAAGTGATTGAGCTGTCGAGCATGTCTGGTGTAAACCGTCCATGACCCCGAGCCATAGAGCAGAGTGGTTAAAACTACTGCCTGATACACTTTCACCTCATTCACCTCATTTCACTTACTACCCTGATGTAGAAGAAATATAAGAAAACATTTCAGGAGAAAGCTAAAAACCTGTAACTGTTGCTAACGCCAGGCAAAAACATGGCTGAATCCAGAATGATTCAAATTTGTATAAATAGGGGACTACATAGGCGGCAAAATGTAGTTTTTTTCCTGCCATGGAAGTGCACTTGTATACCGAGGAGGAAGCAATTTGCATTATACCTGTGAATAAGGATTCAAAATGGCGGCTCGGCTCGGTTTTCCCTTTCGGGCGCTCTCGTTTTCTGTTAGAATTTGGTAAAGAAAAAAGTAAATATATTATTTACCAGCTTAAGGTCGGTCCGTATGGTGAAATACCGTGACCTCGGCCTTGAATACTGACCTCGGTCCAGAGGGCCTCGCTCAGTACGTTCAAGATCTCGGTCACGGTATTTCACCATACGGACCTCCCAGCTGGTAAATAATATATGGTATATATACAGGGCAGGAATTTCATGAGGGCCATGTGGCCCTCATGCCCTCTCAATTTAGCCTTGTGCCCTTGGAAAAAAACATCTGCCGTAAGGCCACAGTGGCCTTGATGCCCTGCAGTTTTGTAGTCTGCCTCGTGACTGCCAATAGGCTTTAACATCACCTTGAGAAAAAAAATACGTCTTTTGATGACATTCTGGATTCTTATTGGGCAACTCATCAGTGGTGGATCGGACTCGAGCCTGGCATGAACCGCTCCGACGCGCTATAATGACACCAATCTATCACCAGCCAACCAGGAGACTTAATCAAACGCATCCCCCGCCCACTTGTGTCCGCATCTGAGACGTTGAATTTTCACAGAAGGAGGGAAGAAGTTGACTGAGGTAAGACTGTGTGATAAATTAACGAACGAATAAGAGAGGAATTTCAACATATAGGGCTTAAGTTTGTTACCGTTAAATAAACATTGCTTGTACAGTAACGTTATGTCGTTACAACATTGATCCACTTTTAACGTGCAGAGTACCGACTATAGCCGCTAACAAATGCTAATTAGCTTGCTGTCAAGTTTTTCCTTTGTCGAGCTTTAAGCGTAAGGTCATGGATGCTCCTACTGCTTGTTCCTGCCATAATATGATATGTGATATGTGCTGTTGTCTGTTCATAGCCACTTTTTAATCTATGCAGTTAGCATTGATATGCGCAACTTCCTCTGCAGCCATCAACGGACAAGCACAGACTTGTCCTTAGTTTTGAGCCAATCACAGCAGAGCAGCACTGTGGCCTGAGGTAAAACATGATAGTTTAAGTTTATTTAAATTACAAAAATGAGTAACCCAATGACTGTCTCATACAGTATACTCTTCATATACTCACACTGTTTAAGTAATGCAATAAAACTCATCTTTAAAAGTGGAATTTACTCAAACTGTTTGCATTGAATGAAGTTTGGGGTTAACAGTGTAATAGCGTTGCAGTGTTCCGCAAATTTGCAATTTAATATTTCAGATCTTGAGACATGAAAGTGCTATTTTAAAAAAATAAAAGGTCAGAAATGTTTTCTTTGTCGTCTATTTAGTTCATTTTATTTCCTCAATCATTTTCCTTGATTGAGAAATCGGTCTGGGATCTTATGGGTTAATCAGTAGCCTGCATGCTAGAATATGTTCCATTTACAGTCAAACATTCTGATGAACTCCAGGCTCAATTTTGATGAATCAAAAATCTGCGTAGTAGTACAGTAGTCTAAAGATGCTCTCGCACATTCGGTGTCAATTGAACAAAAATTATAGGAGGATATAGGTTTAATAAGTTTTACAGTTTTTGAAGTGAGTGATGGATTGATAAGTTTAGATGTGTTCAATATTTTCTTATCTTCAGACATAATAGTGTAGGAGATGTTTCTTTACCTGCTTGATAGTTTTGACCAGGACTCCAATCTTCCTCAGAAGAGTCATTAGTCCTTAAATTAAATTCATTATAGACGTGAACTTAAAATCATTGTTTTATTTTATGGCCTTGGTGCCCTGGCTTTTGGCCTTTGTGCCCTCAAAAAATTGACAACACAAAAGACGCTTCGCCCCTAAAATGACAAAATTCCAGGCCTGTATATATATATATATATATATATATATATATATATATATATATATATATATATATGTGTCACTCATGAGGAAATTGATGATAAATTTTATTCTGATAAATTTGGGGACTTTTTGTTTGTGAATGTGTCGATATAATAAAAAGAAAATCACATGTTGGCTTGAAGATATGAAGTTTATCTTCTTGTATTGAAAAACTCACATTTTTCATATGAAATACATCACGGACCTGAGCAGCATATTTAAATAATATTACCTGGCTTTTTTCGTAGTCTATCAGAGATATTCCATTCAGCTAGCATGATACTGAATGAGTCAAAGACGAGTAGCTGAATGGAATATATCTGATAGACCATGGAAAAAAGCCAGCCAATATTATTATTGTTATAATTATTATACATTCCTTTCGGGTGTTCAGTGCATCTTTTTCAAAATTCTCTCAACATCTTCTGTATACAGGCATGAAAACGGGTCAGGGGTGAAAAGGTGAGAAGGGTGCGCGAGTGGTGACGTGGCCTCTAGTGTTATTTTGTTTGGGGGGTCCTCCCCCAGAATAAATATTATAGCCTCCTTACTAAGTATACTGTATTGACATTTGCACAAGGACATACAGTACATATACAAATTCAAATACAAGTAGTTATAGTGAAATTATGCCCTGGAAAAAAAATGTGAATAATAGAATGAAGAAAGGGGCGGCACGGTGGTGTAGTGGTTAGCGCTGTCGCCTCACAGGAAGAAGGTCCTGGGTTCGAGCCCCGTGGCCGGCGAGGGCCTTTCTGTGTGGAGTTTGCATGTTCTCCCCGTGTCCGCGTGGGTTTCCTCCGGGTGCTCCGGTTTCCTCCACAGTCCAAAGACATGCAGGTTAGGTTAACTGGTGACTCTAAATTGAGCGTAGGTGTGAATGTGAGTGTGAATGGTTGTCTGTGTCTGTGTGTCAGCCCTGTGATGACCTGGCGACTTGTCCAGGGTGAACCCCGCCTTTCGCCCGTAGTCAGCTGGGATAGGCTCCAGCTCGCCTGCGACCCTGTAGAAGGATAAAGCGGCTAGAGATAATGAGATGAGATGAGAATGAAGAAAGTGGAGAACACACAAGGAATAGCGATCTTTTTTTCCTTTTATTTGCCTGGACCACCAGTGTCTCCATGGCCCGCTTTCGCCGAGTTGCCACATGTTTCAGCCTTGCCCGCTTCTCTCCTTCAGCAGTCTGTTTCTTGGCCTGCTGAGCACTGCAAGTTGCTTGAGAGCCATACGGTACTTGCTCTGCTGCTGCTGCTTTTCCTCCTTGTTCACCCTCTGCTGGTGTTTGTATGTGGCTGCTGCAGAGTTAATGTTCTTGCACAATGTTCTGTCCACTTCCCCAAACTTCACGTCCTCCCTTCTAAAGAGCTGCATAGCTGTCTTCCCCCCGGACATCAGCGTGTACTTGACCGTCTGTATTGCATTAAATATTTCCACGTTCATGTTGCCACTCCTTTGATCAATTACATCATTCATCAGACTAAATGAGGACTCGACTCTAGGTCCATGAAAGATGGAGAGGCAACACTTAACCAGTGCACCCAGGGAGGGGTACTTGTCTGGTTTGTCAAAGACATGACCCCACCACTCCACGATGCTCTCTCCCTCCTTGAAGCTGGGGATGGTCAGGTCAACACTGAACCGCACAAGTTCCCTCTGGATATCCTGGTCTGCTGGCAAGAGGTGCCCCAGCATACCACTCAGCCTGCCGAGATATGGAAGTACCTGCAGCTTTCAGTTCTTTTTAAATCAAGGCTGAATACTTTCTTCTTTGCTGCTGTCTTTTATTAATCAAATTTGAGACTTTTAATTTGATTTCTTTCAGCACGGACAGCACTACAAAATGGCGTCTCCACTATACAGTGCCCTATATAGTGAGTAGCGAGCAATTTCAGACACAGGGATTGTCAAAAGACGTGCGCGCCCTCTTTAATCAAGCCGGAAGTTGTGTTTGTTTTGATAGCGATCAGGAAAGTTTGAAAAAAGTAGGAAATTCAGTCCGATGACTCCATGCAGCTTCCAGTGGTCTGGTCTGCACTCTGACTGATGTGTGCACGCTCTGGCCAGCAGGAGAAGAGGCGTGAAATGATGCTGCTTGCCCTTCGCAGCGAGATGTACTCGTCGCTATGGTGTCAATATCAAAGCAGGAGGAGGAGGGGCAAACCGGCACGAACTGTCTATGGGTGCGAAGCGACCTCCTTGCCCTTTGGGTCAATATCAACCCCCCCCCCCATTTTTTTTCTCATCGGATCTACACAATTCACGTAGGTCACCCATTTTGGTTTCAAAACGGCGAATTTCGCCGAAAGGTGAGGGATTTTCATGTATGAACAAAGCAAACCTGGCGGCCATGTTTGTTTACAAATTGTTGGAAGTTTTACATCTTTGATGTGTGACGTCATGCTGTCTTGACAACCATGCAATATCGTAAACCATATTCAACGCTCATTCTCCATTGGGTAGAGTGACGTAATACACGTAGGATAAGCGATACGCTAACAATATTGCATGCTCTCAAACCAAATGAATGAAACCTGCTAGAAGGGAATCGAACATGTTTTATTCCATCAAAAAAAGTGTCCTGTATGGACAATATCTCCTGATATTTCACTCCGATGAGTGTTTTCCTGCAGTTTTGTCAAAATGGCGAACTGGTTCGTAGGTAAAATTCTCATAACTCTCTGTATGATGAAAAAAAGATTGATTGATAAAAATAGCTGTAAAGTTGTAATGCGTTTTCAGGTAATGCCTTATCACTTGATATGAAAAGTTTCTTTTGTTTCACAACCTTTTTTTTATCTCCAGATTCTCCAGTGTTGCCTCAAACATCATACCAAGAATGCCAAGTACCCGTCTCCTCCTCTGTGCCCAGACGTGTCTGTGAATTAATGCGATTTGACGCGTGGCAAAGATGAACCTTAATGCTATTAGATCTGCAATTTCCATCTCAAACTGTGAGGCTGATTCACTCGGAACAGGAATCAGAGACGGGAATTAATACACGAATATGAGACATGACGCACTCTGTGTGTCTCTGGACCTGGACACGAGAGCAGCAGCTGGATTCATTAAAATGTACAGAGCAATGATGTGTGTGAAATGTGTCACAATAAAAAAAGGCTGATCTGAAGACACGGAGTTCTCCTGAAGCCTCTCATGAAGCAGCTGAGAGGAACCGTGATTACGAAGAGGAAGAACCGGGTGGAACTTGTCACTGCTGATGACATCACAGTTTAATGAGCGAATAACGGCCACGATTGACGTCTCCTTACAAACCTTCACCGTATCGAGGGTTTTTAAAGTCCGTTTATTGATCAGCGTGTTTGCTGTACAGGTCCCTGTGTGTGTCAACGGCCTGCAAAATGGTCGTTTTGTTTTCTTTGTAGCTGCTGTGACAGGAAATGAATCAACACCGTTTGACCAATCAGAATCCAACCACTGAGAAGATCAACATTTCAAGTGTTTGAGGAGATGCAAAGAAAACAAGCACAGGAGGAGATTTTATCGAAGGTCATGTAGAGGGACGCTGATGTTGTTTAAATAGAGGAGTGTAAGAACAGTGGGCAGAACAATAGTGTGTGTGTGTGTGTGTGTGTGTGTGTGTGTGTGTAGCCTGCAGAATGATTAACAATGCACTGGCACTGTTTGTTTGGTCCTCAGTGACTGAACTTTTGACACCTAATTATTGCTGCTTTTGTTCTGAGACTCTGATGGAGAAAAGAGAGGAAGGAAACACTGAGACGTCTGACGGATCCAATCACTCTTCATTCTGAGGAGATAGAGTGTGTGTGTGTGTGTGTGTGTGTGCCTAACTCCTGAGGTATGAGAGCGGTTAATGACGTGGGGACGAGTTGTTCCAGGAAAACAGTCAACTCTGAGGTGGGAACAGGAACTTCACTTCATCACACCACCAAAACTCCTCCGTCCCTGTCCTGCTCCACTGGACCTTAACCACGTTCTATTCGATTCTATTCTTCTGTAATTATATTTCTATTTTATTTCATTGTGCTCAAATAATATTCTTTGCTTCTTTCATAATGTTCTCCTCTGATAATATTCTATTCTGTTCTATTCTTCTGTTCTAATGTCTCATTCTATTCTATTGCAGTTAGAATAGAATATTGTTCTGGTAAAATAGAATAAAAATAAGTCATTGCAGTTGAATAGAATAGAACATTATTACCATAGAATTGAATAGCAGAGTACAATATAATAAAACATTATTACAGAAGAGTAAAATTAAATATTTTTACAGTAAATAGACCATTATTCCAATAGAATAGAATATTGTTATGATCAAATAAAATAGAACATTACTGCAGTAGAATGGAATGGAATAGAATATTACAATACAATAGAGTAGAATAGAATAAAATAGACCAGAATTGGACATTAGAATAGAATAGAACAGAACATTATTACCAGAGAATAGAATATCAGAGTGCAATAGAATCGAATATGATTTCAGAAGAATAAAATAAAAATATTGTTCTTGTAAAGTAGAACATGATTCCAACAGAATAGAACAAAATCAAATAGAACATTATTGCAACAGAATAAAATAAACAATCAAGACAGTAAAAATAGTGCAGTAGAATAGAATGGAATAGAATGTTACAATACAATAGGTTAGAGTAGAATAGAATAAAATAGTAGACTAGAACTGGACATGTAACAAGAATAGAATAGAATAGAATATTATTATCAGAGAATGGAATATCAGAGTACAATAGAATTGAAAATTATTTCAGAAGAATAAAATAAAATTTTGTTCTTGTAAAGTAGAACATGATTCCAACAGAAGAGAACAAAATCGAATAGAACATTATTGCGACAGAATAAAACAATCATTCCAGTAAAAGAGAACATTACTTATTCTATTCTATTCTAATGTCCAGTTCTAGTCTACTTTATTCTACTCTACTCTACTCTATTTCTGTTGTAATATTCTATTCCATTCTTTTCTACTGCAGTAATGCTCTATTTTATCATAACGATATTCTATTCTTTTGGAATAATGGTCTATTTTACTGTAAAAATATTTAATTTTATTTTTCTGTAATAATGTTTTATTCTATTGTACTCTTATATTCAATTCCATGGTAATAATGTTCTATTCTATTCTACTGCAATGAATTTTTATTCGATTTTACCAGAACAATATTCTGTTCTATTATTCTGTCATATTGTTCTACTCTATTCTATTCTCCTGTACTGACACTCTGTTTTATTATATTCTACTGCAATAGCGTTCTACCTTGCTGTAATAATATTCTATTCTATTCTCCTGCAATAAAAAATTCTATTGTCTTGTAATAATGCTCTGTTTTTTCTCTTCTTTAATAAGATTCTGTTCTACTTCACACTGTTCTCCTCTACTCTCGTGACATAAAGCTCATTTTGTCCTGCACATATTGTACTTTAGGCCCAAACCCACTGCTGCTGATGGCAGGAACAAGCTCCCGCATGAACAAGCCTTGTTAATTTTCCTTAAATTCTTTTATTTCTGATGCTGCGTGTGCGTCAGATGGCTGAGTGCAGCCATGAAAGCGATGATTATTGATATTAAGCTGTGTAATGTGTCTCACGCTCAGAACTGACGGCGTCTCAAATGACTCTCCGGGTTCAGAAAGAGCATGGCCACAGGAACCCGAATCAATTTGCTGCCTGTGTGAAAGCAGCGTGTCAGAGGCTCGTTATCATGTCCAGGCAGCTGCCCACCTCTGACTGCTGATTGGTCATCCTCCACTTTCACATCTCAGCTCAGAAACACCACGGCTTTGAAGCGTGGCACAGGAACCTGAAGCGACTGCCTGCTTATTTTTTACTCATAAAGCAAAGAAGGTCGGAGGTGTTTCTGCTCATTGGAAGGAAATCAAAGAGTTGGAAAGGCAGAATGGATGAACTTTGCTCTTACATTCATTTAAATAGCTAATATTTTAGATCAGAAGCAGCCATTATCCTGGATTTCTCTCTCTCTCTCTTTCTCTCTCTCTCTCTCACTTTGTAAAACGGTTGGAGTTTGTTTGGTTCCATGGTACGGACTTCTCATTATCTGACTGTAATCTTTATTATCACATGTAAGCAGACCTTTAGAAACTGATTGGCGATTCACTGCTTTAAAGGGTGTGTGTCAAACACTTCAGTTACTTTATATCATTCATTGAGATGCTTTTGTCAAGTCAAGTCAAGTTTATCTGTATCGCGCTTTTAACAATAAACATTGTCACAAAGCAGCTTTACAGAATTTGAACGACTTAAAACATGAGCTAATTTTATCCCTAATCTATCCCCAATGATGAAGCCTGTGGCGACGGTGGCAAGGAAAAACTCCCTCAGACGCCATGAGGAAGAAACCTCGAGAGGAACCAGACTCAAAAGGGAACCCATCCTCATTTGGGCAACAGCAGACATCATGACTATAACATTAACAGTTTTAACATGAAGTCAGTTTCGTTGATGTTATAAACTCTTCATTGATGGAAACTTGAGTGCAAAACTGTTCATGACAACTGCAGTCCTAAAGTTAGCAAGTCAACTGTAGTCCTCAGCCATAAAAGCATTACTGTAAGAGTCCAGAGCGTCTTCCAGGTATAACCCTCAACTGTCCTCATGGGGCCGTCCTCCACAGGAGCGATGCAATAAAACTCCAACCAGACACAGGGCACCAGGATGGATCAAGCAGGTCCGAGGGGCAGAAGAGGTCAGCATCTCAATCCCAGGACCAACATGTAACTCAGAGGGACAGATGGGGGGGGAGAAAACACAGGTTGTTAGGTATGCCCTAAAAATGACACAAGTATTAAATCTGTGTGGTAGGCTCGCAGAGACGAGAGTCTTAACATCAGGCATAATACACAACAATGGCATGTTAATATGGTTAAAAAATATCATGACCTGCTCTGGCTGGATGCTTGATTGGGTGATGGGAGCACACTCCTCAGCAATGATGGGATGCAGATGGGACCCTTAGGGCTGGCCAAGACAATTCAGTTACATTTCACCGGGTCTGGGACATGCGACAGAATGTCTGACGGCCGATTCCCTGCAGGCTACGATAGCCAGTCGAGGTCTCCACCCTCTCCACCAAAAGATTTCCTGTTGACTCCATGTAACTCAGAGGGACAGATTTGGGGGGGGGGGGGGGGGGGAGAGGGAAAGAAAACACAGGTTGTTAGGTATGCCCAATGTCACCTGAATAAGTAGGAACAGTATACATATTGCACCGAGTACAAGCAGGGACTCCGGCAACTAACTATGACAGCGTAACTAAAAGGGGAGAGCCAGAAGGTAACACAGGTATGAGGGAGCCCCGGGACATAAAGCAGCAGCCACTACACCGTCAACAAACTCGAGTGAGCAAGCGAGTGGGGACTTACAGCATCCATACATCCCAGTTTACCAAAACACTCTGTCTGAGGACCCTCCAGATCTACACCTTTACCTCATAAACACCATTAACAATATTAACAACTAAATTAACATTAACTTTTGTAAAGTTTATTGGAAAAAAAACCCACCTTGGTTCTTTTTTGTTCTTCCCTCATGCTGTTTTATCATGGTATAAAACTCCCTTAGAATAAAACAGGCTGATTTTGGGGGTGTTTCTTTAAAATTAAACATTTAAATATGTAAATAGTGTTACTGTCAGATTACAGGCACTTACAGATGTATGTGAGGGGAGAGCAGGGAACACAGACTGGCAAACAAATCCAAAACGCGAGACGAAATCGAAGTCGAGGGACAGGCAGGGGTCGATCGATTGGCAGACAGAGTAATAAGGGCTAGACTAAAGAGTAACAAGAACAAGACAATAACGAGGGTCGAGAGCACGATAAGGCGGGCAGAATAACAAGGCTTGGTATGACAGGTAAGACACTGAACAATACTTCGCATCACGTGAGTGTGGGAGAGGTGTTTACAGTATATAGTGTGGGCTGATTAACCAGGTGTAATTAATAGACAGGTGGCAGAGGGCGCTGTGGTTCTTGGGTGTTGTAGTTCAGATCGGCCATGTTTGTAGTCTGACTGGAAGTGGCGCTCTCTATCGCGTTACTGACGGTTACTCTGATTGATTAACAGGATCCAGATATCCACTACCATTCAAAAGTTTGGGGTCACTTTGAAATGTCCATATTTTTGAAAGAAAAGCACTGTTCTTTTCAATGAAGATCACTTTAAACTCATCAGAAATCCACTCTATACATTGCTAATGTGGTAAATGACTATTCTAGCTGCAAATGTCTGGTTTTTGGTGCAATATCTCCATAGGTGTATAGAGGCCCATTTCCAGCAACTCTCACTCCAGTGTTCTAATGGTACAATGTGTTTGCTCATTGCCTCAGAAGGCTAATGGATGATTAGAAAACCCTTGTACAATCATGTTAGCACAGCTGAAAACAGCTGAGCTCTTTAGAGAAGCTATAAAACTGACCTTCCTTTGAGCAGATTGAGTTTCTGGAGCATCACGTTTGTGGGGTCGATTAAATGCTCAAAATGGCCAGAAAAATGTCTTGACTATATTTTCTGTTCATTTTACAACTTATGGTGGTAAATAAAAGTGTGACTCTTTGTGGAAAACACAAAATTGTCTGGGTGACCCCAAACTTTTGAATGGTAGTGTATATTAAAAAAATTCACAAACTTTAGAAAAGCATCTCAGGGAAAAATATTAATTATGTATGGGCACTGTGTGAGACGGCTGCCTCTCCAGTAGCCTTAATTTCCCTGAGGGAACCCTCCCAAAGGGAGCAATAAAGTTTTATCTAATCTAATTTATCTAATCTAATTAAATAATTTTAAAAAAAAACGCCTCTTGGTTTTTGCACAGATTTTCTCCTGCACCTTCAAATTTAAATATGTAAATTGCTTTGCTTTGACTGTCGAACATCCAACTCTGTCATCCACACCCACGGATTCCATTAGCCAATCAGAGCAAAGCAAAATCCAGGTGCCCCCTTGCTGACTTGCTTTGGGGCCTAAAGGTTAGAAAAGCAAGTTTGGAACCAAAAGGTTGTCAGTTCAAATCCCTGGACCAGTGTGAGTGAATGAACAGCGCTTTCCGCTGTGACGCCCTGCTGACTCGGACTCCGCCTGCTTCTGTGGCTCGTATTTGTTTTGTGTTTCAGTGGGCGGCGCCATAGATTATCAGTGTGTTTGGAGACACTTGGGGTGGTTTTTCCTCACTATAAGATCTCACCTGTCCTGCAGCGTTTCAGTGCTTTGTCTCATGCTACATCACATTCATCCATCCACACATTTCTCTGAACCGACTTTCACACTCCATGGTGTGATTTAGACCTTTTCCATGATTGGCGTGTACTTGTTGGTTGAAATAAGTTTGGTATTTATGGGTCTTATTCCTGCGTCTTGTGCTTTTGTTGTCGTTTTGAGCCAAACTGAAACCCTTAACCTCAACATCCATAGATGAAGTTCCCATGAGCAAGGCATCCAATCCCCCCATGTGCTCCCTGGATGCTGTAGCGCAGGGATGAATAGAATATACCAAAAACAAAGTGTACGACATCCCTGTTAACAGTCTCAACCACGGGCGATTGCTCTAAGACAACGAGGGAGGCTCAGCCTCCTCTAAAAATGACGAACATCGTGTAGGATGAATTGCGCTAGGCTTATGTTATAGCCGACCTTATAACATTGCTATTTCAGATCCAGAATCATAGAAATATATGTGCTCAACCCAACTACAGTGCGAAATCATTCTGTTATAACTTTCCCCAGTTCGCCTAATGTGTGCGTGAGTTTTTCCCCCTCGTGACAGCGCGATGCAGCCCAGCCTCAGTGGATTGGGAGCTCTGTGCTTGTCAATCTCAAAATGCAAGACGATTATTGGACAAATACTGCGAAAATGCCCGCCCCACGGAGTCTCACGGACTCCCAGCCTCAATGGACTTCAATGGCATTTGGGAGCTCTGCGCTTTTCAATCTCAAAATGCAAAATGGTTATTGGACAAATACTGCGAAAACGCCCGCCCACGGACTCCCAGCCTCACATGGGAGGGACATGGCAGTTTCCGCGAGGAGACTGGTGATTGGTGAAAGCGGACGGATATTTTCTTTGATGGACAGCTCGTTTCAACTATAGACAGGCAGCGGACAGTGTTGCCAGATTGGGCGATTTCCCACCCAATTGGGTGGTTTTAAGTGCATTTTGCCGGGTTTTGAACATATTTTGGGCTGGATAACGTCAGCAGTATCTGGCAACATCAGTTCAGTCCCATGCGGATTCGCAAGTGCTGTGGTGTATTGTAAGAGATCGGCTTACATTTCGATTTCATTCATTACATACGGTTTCTACCAGCTTTTTTAGTTTGTATATATTTTCATTGTAAATAAAGTGTAAATATAGTGTTGTCAAGTTTGCTATCTTAGTTCCAGAAATTTCGTTTATTTGAGTGACTGAACTTGAACTTGAGGGGGCTAGTCAGCTAGCAAGAAAGCTGCGCACGGATGCCAAGCATTGCTGATTTAATTTTGGCGAAGCCATTTGCCAGTCTTCCTTTCGAGGAAAAAATTAAAATTAAAGAGCAGGGTAGACCAATGCCTCAAATTGACTTGGTGAAAAAGGTAGGGAATAATACTCGTTCCTTTCAGCTCTCCTGGTACGAGAAAGTGAATTGGCTAACAGCAAGTGACCCACATCAACAACAGTAAATAGGCTACTTTAGTAATATGTCATGGATGGACCAAAAATATAGAATCTATTTAAAATGTTTATGCTGAGTATATTATATTGGAATATATATTTTTCTGGATATGAATTAAACACCGCGACAATTTGGAAAACATTTTTAAACAAAAACACAGCCGAGGTCAATTTTTAAACAACATGCCACAATTTTAAAATATAAAATGTTAAAATATACCCCCCAACACCACCATCATGTATATTGGACAGTAGGCTAATGGGCCAAAAGAACCTGTTATTTCACAGTTTGTGACGCTGCCAACAATCAGCCAGATCAGAGGCAAGAGTATGGGCAAAATTGATGTGTTTTTCTTTTAAAATCTGGAAATATCGTAACCGACCAGCCTCCCCTGTTTGAAAGACTACCAGCCGCCACTGGTCTCAACTCTTATAAGCTTTTATAATGAACAATAATAAAAATCACTACACGATCTCAGACCCTGTGAGCCCGACTGGATTTGAGCTGCACCTGGGAAAAATGAACAGGTAAGAGTCTGTACCAAAGAGTCTTGATTAAATGCTTTGTTTTTGCTGTCTGCTTTTCCCTCATGCGCAGTGATGCCATGGACAGTTGGTGTTGATCCCTGTCAGGCTTGTAGTTTTTCTAATTTTAAGGACTCGTGACTCGACTTGGACTTGAGCACTGATGACTCGGACTCACGCATTAACTGCATTCGGACTCGTAAACTGGAGACGAGGACTTTATTTTTTGTAACATGCCATAATAATTTGTCATAATATATTTATATTTATACACTACATTAATTTTTACACTAATTTTGTGCAAGAGAAGCACATTCACCTGTTCATACGTCATGTTCAGGAACAAACTAACGTTAATTGTGCTAAAATGCCTGGAGAGATGATTGTCCGCTTTGCTTCTACAGACTTCTCGTTAAGTGGGAAAAAATGCACTGCTGTGTGTTCCATATGTAGAAGAACTATCGAGGAGACGACGGGGACGACCTCGAACTTCAATCGCCATTTGCTAAGACTCCACCCAGAGAAGGAAGTGACACGCTATGTTCATTGCTCTGTTGATAGTGGGCGGGGCTTGCTTGCTGAGCGATGAACTAGTGTTAACCCTCTATCATGTTATTTGCCCTGTTGATAGTGGGCGGGGCTTGCTGAGCGATGAATAAGCTTTTTATCTGTAGCCTGTTAACTAAAATGGAGCAGTCGAGCAGGAACGTTAGTCCAACACAGTAGCAGAGACGCTTTCACATCAAGGCAGCAACAGACACCGTCACATGGTGCAGTTGGAGTCTTGTCCTTGGACTCGACTTGGATCAATATTTTCTTTAATGACTCTGACTTGAACACTGTGGACTCGAGACTGGACTCGGACTCCAGGTTTAGTGACTCGACTACAACGTTGATCCATGTTTACTTGGAACAGTTTCATCGCCAGTCCTGCGTTGTACCGGCCCACATTGGGAAAGCAGTGTAAGAAAGGGAGTCGAATCTGAACAGTTTGACGAGTCACATGTTTTCTGATATCAGCAGCTCAAAAGATACTGACTCGGTCATCTTATTTTAGAGATTGTGGCTCCAGATACCCAAATGTTTGTGCACAAGTGCTGAAAAAGTGAGTTTTTCATGGCAGGTTGTCTTTAAATCATGTCTGAGACACACCAAAGCAGAACTTTGAAGAAGTGAAGAACTCACTGCCTTATCTGTTTGATCTGTTTGATCTGTTTTATCGGCATTATTTGCCTAATCTGCCGTATATGCTTCATCTGTCTAATCTGCTTCATCTGCAAAACAGTAAGTTGCGAGCAGGGAACATTAAGAACGTTTGGCTCACATATGCCAGAGGCTCAGTCTCAGGAATCTTTCGGGTCAAATGTTTGGATTTATCGCTTCAAATCTCCAAATCAAATCTCAGTTCACAAATCACTTTGTTGCTGTCTCTGAAACAATCACAGTGCGACATAGAAAAGAAACCGTTACTCAGTTCATAGATTATTGCTTTTTTTAGGTTTTATTTTTAACACACTGATACAGATGTGATGATTAGATTATATTCTCATAAACCAGAATTCTCCCAGGCAAAATATCAAATACCAATGATTACCAAATGCATTTTGACTTTGCTTATAAGAAAAAAAAATATATATATCATCTCATTATCTCTAGCTGCTTTATCCTGTTCTACAGGGTCGCAGGCAAGCTGGAGCCTATCCCAGCTGACTACGGGCGAAAGGCGGGGTACACCCTGGACAAGTCGCCAGGTCATCACAGGGCTGACACATAGACACAGACAACCATTCACACTCACATTCACACCTACGCTCAATTTAGAGTCACCAGTTAACCTAACCTGCATGTCTTTGGGGGAAACCGGAGCACCCGGAGGAAACCCACGTGGACACGGGGAGAACATGCAAACTCCGCACAGAAAGGCCCTCGCCGGCCCCGGGGCTCGAACCCAGACCTTCTTCCTGTGAGGCAACAGCGCTAACCACTACACCACCGTGCCACCCTACACTGAAAAAAGTGAAACAAAGCTGTTGTTCATTTAATGTATTTGTTTTCATTCCAGTGAATAAAAAAAAATAGTTTGCTCCCATATTCAAAAGTTGTTTAAATGAATTTAAAATATTCAGATTTAACACTTTTTTAAACCTGAATATTTTAAATTCATTTAAACAACTTTTGAATATGGGAGCAAACTATTTTTTTTTATTCACTGGAATGAAAACAAATACATTAAATGAACAACAGCTTTGTTTCACTTTTTTCAGTGTACATTAAGTAATAAAACCAATGTATGGTTTGGCTGTGGTCAACACACAACCCTGTGGCTCAGTTGATTAAGGCGCCAGGCCATAAATCCGGGGGACCCGGGTTCGATTCCGACCTGAGGTCATTTCCAGATCTGTCTCTCTCGAGCTCATTTCCTGTCTCTACACTCTCCTATCAAATAAAGGTGAAAAAAAACAATGTATTTAATTTAGGAAAATCTGAAATAATTGCTTTGGTTCAACCATCAGAAATTGGTTTACATGAAGTTAAATATTTCAGGTCAAATCAAACAAATTATTTATATTGTATAACACTACAATATTAGGTGTGATCAATTACCTCAATTTTTTTAATTTGAGCCAATGTTTAATTTTTTTCAGTGTATATATATATATATATATATATATATATATATATATATATATATATATAATAGGATTTTAAAACTCTCAGAAATGCATCTTCTCACGCACCACCTCACATGCTCCCCCCCTTCTTCTTTTTTTAGGTTTCTTATAATTTTAGCTCTTTTAGCTCCATGAGTTCCTTTAATCATGCAGCTCATCCCAAAGCTCCAGGGCACACTATTGCTGTGCCTACATTTCTACTAACACAGCACCAACATCAGCATTTCATAACACAACCGACAGCGGTTTAAACGTGACAGGACTGGGTCAGACTTTCATTTTAATATCAGAGAGCCAGAAATTGCATCTTTAAATTGCTCTTAAATTGTGTTGTGATTTTGCTGAGACAAAACAGGAGATGTGAAAATAGAGTTTAATCATGATTCATGCTCATGATTTTATCTTTGTTATGGACATGGATTTATGTATTCGAGTCGATGATGAGGTTAAAATGAGTTCTTGTGCCTGGGATAGACAATAAACGTGATATATGATAAGTGCTGGATAACTCGTGTGAGACGTGACTGGATATTGTAGTGAACAGCACCAAACAGTGACAGTAAGAGTTAATATGGGTTAGCAATAATAAAATAATAAAAGCAATAATGCTTTTTACACAACACAAACACTGCAAATGTTTTGTAGGAAGGCTTTTGGACAAACAGCCAAAGAAGGTGTCATTCCTGTTCTCACCTCCAGGGGTCACACTTTAGCCCTGGTTATGGAACTGTCCATGGTCCTGATTCTAATAAACACATAATTAAAGGGAATTAAAACGAATTAAGGTGAAATTAAGTGACCACTTTGGTTCTGGGAGTCTGTAAGGGATGTTAGAACTGAGTATTGACAACACAACACTGGAAATGACATACATATATATATATATATATATATATATATATATATATATATATATATATATATATATATATATATATATATACACAAATGGTTTGAATATGCTGTATGACGCACAATTAGTAAACACGTGTTTGCGTAAATTGTATATTAACATATTATTACATGTACTTGGACCTGAGAGAAGTGAAGGTGAAATTTCAGCTCGTAAATTGATGCAGAACTCCTGAGGACACACAGATTACACTTGTATGCAGGGTAGAAAGAGTCAAAATTTATCACCTCTAGATGTTTCTCAGATGTAAGAAAACTGCACATAAGACAAAATATAATTTATATACACATATATAGAGCGGCGGCTACAATTACCGACACATTAACGATCTTTTGGCCGTTGCAAAAGTAGAAAAGACTTTCAATACGTAAATTGCGCATGAATAATTACTCAAACTTCCAGTGGAAAAAAAAATGAGTTGATTCCCGATTACTTAGCATATCAGATCACGTGACACCATTCCACAATTATCGACACATTTGTCCACAGTTATCGACACCATTCCACAATTATTGACATGCAGATGATTATTTATATATATATATATATATATATATATATATATATATATATATATATATATATATATAAATAATCGGTATGTGGTATTAAGTCAACAAAACAGTTTTTATTGAAAATTTGTTTTCCATAGACTTATATTTAGTCCAAAATATCTTTTATATAACTATATGGATGTCGGTATTTATGTAAATGAGGAACTAATTCTAATATTTGTAAACAAATGAACTGATAATATTTAACCTGCGTCAAAAATCTTTTTGCTCCACTTTCTACTCGCTTTCTAAGTATTTTGTAGATCACATTTTGTTAATCATTTGTTGTTGTTTGTATTAATTTCTAGTTTTGTCGTTTACCACATGGAACCACATGAAAATCCAGGTCAAAGGTCGCATGTCGTTCCTCGAAGCAAAATATCAAATGCCTACTGATATTGTAATATGTGGTAGATATTTACAACAAACTGCAAAAAATATATATTTTCTGAATGGAATAGAAAAATCTGAATATTTCCAGCATGTTTTTTTTTTTTTAATAGGCTGGGAATTTAATTCTGGTCTAATTCTATTTGTTGCAATCAGATT
Source organism: Neoarius graeffei (assembly GCF_027579695.1). Taxonomy (NCBI): domain Eukaryota; kingdom Metazoa; phylum Chordata; class Actinopteri; order Siluriformes; family Ariidae; genus Neoarius; species Neoarius graeffei. Next base: position 3,781,563 of record NC_083572.1, on the reverse strand, counting down.
CCAAATACTCTATAAACATTCCATTCTGTTATGAATAAAAAAAAATTATAAATCACAGCACTTTTATTTTTTTAAAGTACTTCATCTACTTCAACAATGTTACACAAAGATCGATCCATAACAGTTGTAAATGTCCCTTAATTCCACAGGGTGTCGATAATGGTGGACACCGTTAGTGGAAAGTGACCACTATTATTGACTACCTCACGTGACTTCTCAAACGTGCGTTTAGATACAAAATGGGGCCTGTCAAATGAAAGAGTCAGAAACAAAGTAGGTTTCGATGAGGAGATCATGAAATATTGGTGAATCTGATCAGTAAAAACATGTCAATGATCTTTCCACCATGCTTAACTGCGATGATAACATCCGGGTTTTCCGAAAAATGCTGATCATGCAGAAAAAATTCCATCTCAGGTGTGTCATCAGATGACAAGATCAAAGGGCAGGTGGGGGGGTGGGGGCAGGCGGGGGGGGGGGGGGGGTGTCTTCCGGTTGATTAATTAACCAATAATAATAACTGTTGTAACTGAAACTCACCTTTGTAAGATTGGGTTTTATTGGTAAAGCTGAAAAGGTGTCAATAATTATGGACTGTCGACAACTGTAGCCGCTGCTCTATGTATAGGCTATGATAAGATTTCTCATAATTGTGATTTTCAAACTGATGGTCATAATTTTGAGACACAATCCCATCCATCCATCCATCCATCCATATGAGAAAGTATCTCATAATTATTACTTCAATAATGTCTCAGAATAATGACTTACAATCTGATAATAATGAGAGATTAACTCATGATTCTCATTATTATGAAATACTAAATATTTATTATGACAAGTCATTATCATGATATAGTATCTCATAATTCTGAGATACTGTCTCATTATTATGATAGACTCTCTGTTTTTTTTAAGTGACTGAAATGGCCTTCCATTGGAACATCTTATTTAAAAAAAAAAAAGCATAATAAGTTGTCCATTGATTCATGAAAACTTTTCCTTTTCACGTTTTCCTCTGAACCTGAACCTGTTAGAGTGCTTGTGTTTTCTAATCGCAGACACATTATCATGATCACGATGTCCTGCTGTAGCCGAACATCCAGGAAGAACGTCCAGGAGGAACGTCCAGGAGGACTATCTTTGGGTGATTTGTTCATCTTCATCTTCTCAACATCTTCACCTTCCTCTTCTGTTTCATTGTATATCCTGGATTTATGGGCCATGTGTCCATGAGATGTGATATTCTATATATATTTTTGTCACATCTTCCAGCCCGAGAGCAAGATGAAACCCATATTTGACGTTGATTAGATTTTCTAATGATGTTACGATGTTTATGAGATGTATATGAGGATGGAATATGCAAGCACAGTCTGTGCATTGTGTTAACCGTGTATGAATAAACATTTGGAACTGGCAGGTTCTTCAAACCTCAGCAATAATCATAGAACGCAACATATACACTCACCATGCCACTTCATTAGGAACACCCTTCCATGTTTGACGCAGTTCTCTAACCAGCCGATCCCAATGCGTCAAATCACGCAGATACAAATCAAGAGCTTCAGTGAATGTTCACGATGTTCAAACATCAGAATGGGAAAAATTGTGATCTCACAGTGAAGTGTGACTTTTCTTGGTGTTGGTTTGAGACAGATGAATATTTCTGGTTTGAGTATTTCAGAAACTCCTGGGGTTTTCACACACAACGGTCTCTTGAGTTTACGCAGAATGGTGCAAAAAACAAAAAACAAACATCGAGTGAGTGAATGAGTGACAGTTCTGTGGGCGGAAACAGGAAACACCTTGTAAGAGAGACAAGAGAGGGTCAGAGATCAGAATATGGACAGATTGAGCAGTTTGAGCTTTTTTTGCCAGGAAGGATATCAAGAGTTGGGTTCCAAAACGCGATAAACGCCAAATTTGAAAAATTGAAACTCCTGCCACCAAACCATCAGCGATTATCATATCTTACTCGTACCATATTCAGTTTTCGCCAAAACACGATATCTGCCATTGATTTATGCACTGCATGACCGCCTTTCATTCCAAAACGCAACAAGCATCATCACCGATTTTTCTCAAAAACAGTCATATCCATTTGTCCAATCAGAGGCCGCCATTGGCGTGAAGTCTTCTAAGATGGCTGCAACCATGAAGTAGGAAATCGCCTGTGATGGTCTCACCAGTGGGGAAGGCTGTCAAAAGCAAATCATAATCGAGAACACGTTATGAAAATGCAGCATTCGGGTCCCGGGAAAATACCAGACATTGTGTGCAAAGCATAAAGCACGTAATGTGTGTTTTGCCATGCTGATAAACTCACACTGGTTGACATCGCCCATTTTTCAGGATAATAAAACACATTATACTAGTATATCCAATTTCAGCTGTATCTGTCATGAAAAAAGACAGTTAAATGCTCTTTAAATAGAAAGGGATATGTAGCGACTTGACAAAAAAATTCAGTTAAAAGCTGTTAATTAGTTCTGGATTTCATTTTTGAAGTTTATTATCATTAAGGAGTGAGTCAAACAGGATACAGTGGTTTTCCTTTTATCACTTCCTGTAATCAGAAAAAGTGATTTTTCTTGAAACAATGGAATTGGATATATAGCCTGGAGTTTGGAACCAAACTCTAGGGCAGCATGGTGGTGTAGTGGTTAGCGCTGTCGCCTCCCAGCAAGGCGGTCTGGGTTCGAGCCCCGTGGCCGGCGAGGGCCTTTCTGTGTGGAGTTTGCGTGTTGCCCGCGTGGGTTTCCTCTGGTTTCCCCCAAGACATGCAGGTTAGGTTAATATCAGATGGGTTAAACACAGAGAGGAATTTCACAAGTGTGTGATGAATAAAGTTGTGCTTTCTTTCTTCATATAATCACTCTGTACATACATGTCAACCTATACGGAATGTCTGTATTTTATACGGATTTGATTCAATAAACGTAGTATACGGGTGTATAAATAAAGTTATACAGATTCTTTAAAAAAACTTCAATATTTATTTAGAGCTATAATCAATTCCCATGATGACAAATGTACTGTACACCACAGACAGCCAGTAAAGAGTCTTATGAAATCGCGCGTTATCTTGTGGTAGTGAGACTTCGTTCCACTTTTGATCATGCGCACACCGCACTGCGAGAATCCCGCCAACCGTGAAGTCATAGACATACAGTATAAACATAGACCCCGCCTTCTGCATAGAATCATACGTCATTCTTGCCGCCATATTGGATGTGGCAAAGTGGAGATTCTTCAGCCGTCTCTGGTATAGCGTCTAGACAGTAGCCGAGAATAAAGATGCCTCATTCATGTGCTGCGTTTAACTGTACCAACAGGTTTACCGTCCGAGCGAGATCACATGGGATTACCTTTCACAGGTGAGACTGGAAAAATACTTTTCATTGTATTTGGTCATTATAATGTAATTTTACAAACAGATTTTCCTGACTTTGTGGCTAATATGAAGTCTCGCGCATAATAGCCGCTCGGTGAAACCTGTCTCCAAACAACGAAGTATTTCCTTCGTAACTACGCTGATAACACTTTGTGTTTTTGTCGAACATTGGAGCTTTGTATTCATTCTGAAGGTGTATTGTTATTAATATTGAATTAAAAGTAACTGGGATATATCATTGTTAATTATCATTCAAATTTTAGGTAAATTATTTTAATTTGCATCTTATACGGATTTTATAAGGGAAATACGGATTTTGGAGGTTGGTTATACAGGTTTGATTGACCAAAGGTTGACATGTACAACCGTGGTGAGCAGAAAAGCATCTCAGAAAGCAGAAGAACGCATCGGGTTCCACTCTTAGAATTCAAGAACGAGTTCCGATTGAAGTGTGTGTGTGTGTGTGTGTGTGTTTTGTCCCGTCGCACCCCGCATACTCTCCGCCTGGCTCGTGCAGTAGGGGTTCTGGTGGATTTGCGTGTTTTTTTTTTTTTCTTTCCCTCAGTCGGCTCGAGCCGGTATCACGGGGGAACTTCTCGACGTGGAGACTGCAGAGCACTTCCTCTGCACGCGCAGCGCGTCCTTTTCACGTCGGAACGCCCGCGGAACGTGTGTGTAAAGGTGGCGCGCGCTGCGCAGCGCAGCGTTCCGCGGGATGCTTTGTCGGATTCGGGTTCTGATGCGGTTCGGACTCATCACGCATCCGTGCAGCAAAGTTGGGAGTTTGATGTTTTTCTTCTTCTTCCGTCGCAATGAACGGGAAGCGCGAGGCGTTCATGGTGCGTTGAGCACGAGATAAAAGCAAGCAAGCAAACAAACAAACAAACAAACACGCCCAGCGGTTGGAGAAGCTGCGAGCTGATGCAGATGATGCAGATGATGCTGGTGCACTGAGCTGGGAGTGTAAGCGCATCACCTCTTCCTCTTCCTCCCGTGTCAGTGATTGTTTATCCCGGGTGAAAGAGCAGCATGCGTTCCGCGCGCGCGTCCAGCGGCGGATTCACCGGCGCGCCTCGCGGGCTCCTCCATCTCAGGGTTTGGTGAACGCCACGCGCTCGGACCACGGAGGGAATAATGGTGAGGAGATGCCTGCTGAGCATCAAACCGTTCAGGTGAGCGAACACGCGGACGCGCGCGCGCGCGCACGAGAGCGCCGTTTCAAACCGCGCAACCGACGGGAACGAATTCATCCGGAACGCAGGCGCGTGCGAGGTGTTTCATTAGCGCGCTGCTGGACTCGCCGCACAGCCGTAGAACCGCTCACCGGACCCCATCTGTTGCTCTGCACAAAGTATTGGCACCCTCCCCTCATCCTGCGTCCTGAGCCCTTCATTTGGCTGGATGGAGGATGGTCTCGGGTGTACCTAATAAACTGGCAGACCACACTATACTGTAATACTGTGATTGATTGGGATCAGTGCAGTCAGGTTGGGTTGTGTGGAAAATCCCAGCACAGGTTTATCCCACTGATTCTGTTTCTGATTCAGGAGTCTGATCGTGCAAAGCTGGACTCGGATGTGTGTTCTGTCCAGAAAAAAACAGAAGCTCAGGAGTACAAATCTGTCTGGCTTTAACAGACACCCAGGCAGGAGGAGATATGAGTGCGAATGTTTGAAAAGTATATCTCGAATGTAGGGAAATTTATCGGATCAGGAGATGATTATAAATTATTTTTACAAATCTCAGATTCAGCAGCCTGTTTGTACAGACATCTGTTCGTTCCAAGCTTTAAGTTTTCTTATTGTCTTGACTTCCTGTTCTTCTTCTTATAGTACAGTGAAATTGGCTGGCTATCCTTTGCTGGTTCAAATAACATAAAAGATCAATACTTCGACACACAAATGAAAAAAAAAATACACACATATTCAAAAGATATTGCACATTTCAGGTGTTCATGCTGTTTGCGCGTCAACGTTCAGTTCTTCAGAACAACTTTAATGAGTGCGAATGTTTAGAAATGGGTTTAATAGTCTTATACAGGAGTTCCATCCATCCATCCATCCATCCATCCATCTGTAGCCACTTATCCTGTGCAGGGTCGCAGGCGAGCTGGATCCTATCCCAGCTGACTACGCCAGGTCATCACAGGGCTGACACATAGACACAGACAACCATTCACACTCACATTCACACCTACGCTCAATTTAGAGTCACCAGTTAACCTAACCTGCATGTCTTTGGACTGTGGGGGAAACCGGAGCACCCGGAGGAAACCCACGCGGACACGGGGAGAACATGCAAACTCCGCACAGAAAGGCCCTCGCCGGCCATGGGGCTCAAACCCAGGACCTTCTTGCTGTGAGGCGACAGCGCTAACCACTACACCACCGTGCCACCTGTACAGGAGGGGGTTTGGTTTCTTGTAATCTTATAATCAGAAATACTCAATAATACTGACTGTATTTTAGATTTTTTTTTTGTAATGTAGGAAGCAGGAAACAGCAACAGGTACATAAATTAAAAACATCTCAACATGGCGTCTCGTGCAGCACCTGGATTAGACAGTTCAGGTTGTCCGTGATTGTAAACGGCTGGTTAAATGGTGACGTGACACAAAGCTGAGGTGGAAATATGGGTGGGATTAACCCCAATCCCCACAATGTGTCATGCTATTATATGAAAATAATCAATGATATTTCTCTCTCTTTCTCTTTTGCGCTCTCTATCTCTATTTCCTTCTCTCACTCTTGCGCTCTCTCTCTATCCCGCTCTCTCTATCGATCTTCCTCTCTCTCTCTCTCTCTCTCTCTCTTGCCGTAAACCTGTTTCACTCTGGAAAGTTCGATTCCCATCATCACACAGATAGTTGCCAGGATTGAATCTTCTGTAGTGTTGTTGCTCTTCTTCCTTGCATCATTTTCGCCTGATGATGTCCATACCAGCAGATCCATTTGGCACTAATCTTTCCCACTTGTCAACGCAACGCAAGGTGTCTCTTCATGACGTCCTTGAATATGCAGTTTCTGTTCACCTCGATATCTACGACCCTGGTTGAGCTCTCTGTACAACATCACCCTTGGGATCCTGGTGTTGTCCATGTGGTCGATATGACGAGCCCAGCGTGGTTGGCTCGCTGTGAGGATGGCTTTGATACTATTCACATGGACTGTGTTCAAGACCTCGATATCTGAGACGTGGTCTTGCCATTTAATCCTCAGCCAAATAATCAATGATGTCCTGGTGTGATGACTAACGAGGCAGCGTCGCTGTTAACATGACAAAGTTGATTATTTTGCTTTATTTTGATTATTAGCTCATCCGGCCAACAGGTGATGAGTTCATGTCATCATGTATTGTCCGTCATCCACGTTTAACAAAAATCGCTTCTTCTCTCTCAATTCTTCACGGATTTTTATTCTTTTTGGCAGGAAGGTAGGTCTGCCTGGGGTGCACATAGATAGCTTCAAAGCAAATTTTCATAATTGTAATTAATATATAATTGAAGATATGGAGTAATTAATCAATCCCTAACCAGCAGTTTCCACACAAATCACTTCTTCTGCCTCAATTCTTCGCCGATTTGGATTCTTTCTGGCATGAAGGTAGGGGAACCTAGAGTGCATAGAACTTCTACACAGACTTGCTTCATTGCAATTATTAATGAAGTTATGGACTAATTAAGCCTTAATGAGCGGTTCAACAAAAATCAGTCAATTTTTCGCAATTTCGGATTCTTTCTGGTAAATGGGTCGGTATTCCTAGGGTTGATATCGCTTCTATATAGAGTTTGTATATAGTGTATATAGCTCGCAACATTTGTTGCGCAACTTTAGATCGTTCCTTCTGGACTAGATGATGCCGGAGTGAGTTACGCCGTCACTGACGATCTCGTTTTCCTTTTACACCTCAGCAACTCGCCAATTACAGTTATTTGTTTTATTAATGAATGACGCATCATACGTTTTATCCGTTTATGCCATAGTTACGTTTCATGTTTGGAATGAATCATGTCAGTTTCCTGTTCTGACTTGTGTTATAGATACCTGTGATCAACACTCGCCAGCATTTTTCTCGTTCTTCTGTCACGTTACCAAGATTCCGTACAGATTCTGTAAACTCCTTTGTCACCGACACTGGAGACTCCTTCCATCACGAACGTCAAATAAACGTCTCATCTCCTGATAGAAAACACTGTTCGTGTTGAGCGATGTGACAAAAAATATCATCGCACGATAGTAATAACCTGCCAGGACAAAAAAACAAAACAAGCATGAAATAAATTTGAAAATGATTCTGATGGGATGTGAATTTATGTGCAAAAATATTTAGAATGAAAAGGTGAGAGAGAAAAAAAAAAGCCAGAACATTTTACATTTTAAACCATTTTAAAGACTGAGGAGAAAATTACAGCAACCTTCCAATTAATTTGTAATTGTTTTTAAAATAATTTACCGATAATATTACAATCACAGTTACACAAAATGGCCGAGTCTGAAATGATCCCTAACTCTAATGAGTAAATTCCAGGAATTGGGAATGATCTGGGACTCGTGATTAATGAAACGGATTACGAGGAAGCAGATGTTTGTTCTGTGAGTGGCTGAGCATGAATTTCCCACAATTCCGAGGGTGATCTGAAGCACGACGCTCGCCACCGTGGCATCACCGCCGTCTCCGAGGCGTCTCACTCACAGTGTTGTGAGATTCCGGCTCCGTAATTCCGTTTCCTGCAGCAGCAGCAGCAGCAGCAGGTTTCATACTTCAGTCAAGGTTTAAGGTGTTTGGGATTCAGCCTGGGATTCTCCGAGCATCATGGATCGATTCTGAGCAGGAAGATCCATTTCTCCGACATGTTTTAAAGCCCTTTCCTCCTGTCCACCTGCTGTGAGCTCACTGTGGAGCTGAATGAGACGCTGAAGCTGGAACAGGAGCAAAACTCACCAGTTCAGACGAGAGAAACACAGCATGTGAACATTTCAAACACATTTCAGTCCTCAGTGTTAATAAAATAAATATATAAATATATAACACAAGTTTATATTAATGCTCGTTCTGGTATGTTCTGGTTTCTATAGTAACCACTGATTCACAGAGACGTATCCAGCTGGATGCTCTGCTCATAATAAATGGATAGAAAACTAGAAAAACAACATGGTGAAGTTTTCTATAAGGAAATGTTTGTGTAACGTTTATATAACGCTTGGGTAACGTTTATAGACGGAGTCTCCGGTTCCAGAGGTAAAACTGTCGCTTTAAATTTTCCCGCATCCAACATCGTTCTTGCGGTTTCTTGGTCAAACAAAACCGTGTTTCATGTTCTACTGCGTTCACAAGGCTTCATACACACTGTCATAACAATCCACAGTGTTGATGACGCGCTCTGTCAGTCTGCCTAATTAAACATTGTTATTCCCCGAACAAACGGAGTCTGGTGGGCGATATAGAGACGGGTTCCGGCTGTCTGTCCGTCCAGTCATGTTTTCATTCCTGGGCCATGTCTTTAAAACTACTGAAGAAATCTTCATGAAACTTTGTATACATATCAAACGGCATGTGAACTGCTGCCTTTTGCTATTTTGGATTTTTGAAAAAAAAAAAGAAGTATTTTTCAAATTTTTACATAAAAAATAGATTTTGACTTCGTTTCTAAGAGCGATGTTCGTTTCCGGAGCATATATCCAAAACTATTCATGTTACGGATTTGAAACTTGGTATACATGTTAACAAGGTGATGGAGATGTGCCTTTTCATACTAAGAAATTTGAGAAATTTTTAATTTTTCATGTTTCCATGGAAACAGTTTCAGACTCAGTCTCTCAGGTTAGTCTGAGGGGTCGGTTTTGTTTCCAGAGCAGAACCTGAAAACTATGAGTGGTTTGGTCTTGAAAGTTGGTATATGTGTTGATTAAGTAATGTATCTGTGCCTTTTGATACTAAGAAATGTGAGAAATGTTAATTTTTCGCTCAGCTGGACCAAAGCTCCGGTGGGTTTATTATGCCATGGGCTGCTGAGGTCAGTGTAAAGAGGTCGGGTTGGTTTCCTGCAGCACAACTTGAAAAATGTGACAAATAACATCTTGAAACTTGGTATATCGGGCGGGGGATATAGATGACGGTCTTCTTGTTTTGTAATGTCCCTCATTCTTTCTTTTCTTTTTTATTCCTATGCTGTGTTTTTGCATCTCTCTCTCTCTCTGCCTCTGTCTGTCTCTCTCTCGCTCTCTCTTTGTCTCTCGCTCTCTCTGTCCATCTGTCTCTCACTCTGTCTGTCCAGCTGTCTGTCTGTCTGTCTGTCCATCTCTCTCTCTCTGTCTCTCTCTCTGTCAGTCTGTCTGTCTCTCTTTGTCTCTCTTTTTCTCTCTCTCTATATACAACCCCGATTCCAAAAAAGTTGGGACAAAGTACAAATTGTAAATAAAAACAGAATGCAATAATTTACAAATCTCAAAAACTGATATTGTATTCACAATAGAACATAGACAACATATCAAATGTCGAAAGTGAGACATTTTGAAATTTCATGCCAAATATTGGCTCATTTGAAATTTCATGACAGCAACACATCTCAAAAAAGTTGGGACGGGGCAATAAGAGGCTGGAAAAGTTAAAGGTACAAAAAAGGAACAGCTGGAGGACCAAACTGCAACTCATTAGGTCAATTGGCAATAGGTCATTAACATGACTGGGTATAAAAAGAGCATCTTGGAGTGGCAGCGGCTCTCAGAAGTAAAGATGGGAAGAGGATCACCAATCCCCCTAATTCTGCGCCGAAAAATAGTGGAGCAATATCAGAAAGGAGTTCGACAGTGTAAAATTGCAAAGAGTTTGAACATATCATCATCTACAGTGCATAATATCATCAAAAGATTCAGAGAATCTGGAAGAATCTCTGTGTGTAAGGGTCAAGGCCGGAAAACCATACTGGGTGCCCGTGATCTTCGGGTCCTTAGACGGCACTGCATCACATACAGGCATGCTTCTGTATTGGAAATCACAAAATGGGCTCAGGAATATTTCCAGAGAACATTATCTGTGAACACAATTCACCGTGCCATCCGCCGTCGCCAGCTAAAACTCTATAGTTCAAAGAAGAAGCCGTATCTAAACACGATCCAGAAGCGCAGACGTCTTCTCTGGGCCAAGGCTCATTTAAAATGGACTGTGGCAAAGTGGAAAACTGTTCTGTGGTCAGACGAATCAAAATTTGAAGTTCTTTATGGAAATCAGGGACGCCGTGTCATTCGGACTAAAGAGGAGAAGGACGACCCAAGTTGTTATCAGCGCTCAGTTCAGAAGCCTGCATCTCTGATGGTATGGGGTTGCATTAGTGCGTGTGGCATGGGCAGCTTACACATCTGGAAAGACACCATCAATGCTGAAAGGTATATCCAGGTTCTAGAGCAACATATGCTCCCATCCAGACGACGTCTCTTTCAGGGAAGACCTTGCATTTTCCAACATGACAATGCCAAACCACATACTGCATCAATTACAGCATCATGGCTGCGTAGAAGAAGGGTCTGGGTACTGAACTGGCCAGCCTGCAGTCCAGATCTTTCACCCATAGAAAACATTTGGCGCATCATAAAAAGGAAGATACGACAAAAAAGACCTAAGACAGTTGAGCAACTAGAATCCTACATTAGACAAGAATGGGTTAACATTCCTATCCCTAAACTTGAGCAACTTGTCTCCTCAGTCCCCAGACGTTTACAGACTGTTGTAAAGAGAAAAGGGGATGTCTCACAGTGGGAAACATGGCCTTGTCCCAACTTTTTTGAGATGTGTTGTTGTCATGAAATTTAAAATCACCTAATTTTCCTCTTTAAATGATACATTTTCTCAGTTTAAACATTTGATATGTCATCTATGTTCTATTCTGAATAAAATATGGAATTTTGAAACTTCCACATCATTGCATTCCATTTTTATTTACAATTTGTACTTTGTCCCAACATTTTTGGAATCGGGGCTGTATATGTCTTTGTGTCAGTCTCTCTATGTCTGTCTCTCTCACTCTCTCTGTCTGTCTGTCTTTCTCTCTGTCTGTCTGTCTCTCTCTCTCTCTCTCCCTCTCTGCCCTTTAGCGTCGCCGCTTTCAAAATCGAGGGCTAACATTTTTTCCCAAAAATCTCCGAATGTCACTCTCACAGCAGTGACTGATCTATTCCCAAATCTGATCCCCACTCGCCCGGAAAACCAATTAGGAGACGGCGGCGGATTTTTGCTCCGAGCCACCAAGCAGACTGAAGCAATTACTTTAAATCTGGTAATTAGTGGTGATGTGATCTCCCAGCACGCCTGTGGCCTTCTGAGCACTTTCACCAGGAAAGGGAGACGAATTACTCACACGTAACACACTCCAAACTTTTCTCTCTCTCTCTGTGTGTGTGTGTGTGTGTGTGTGTGTGTTTAGGTTGAGAGCCTCCAGGTTATGAGGTTTCTATATGTCTTACTTAATAACAGGTCTGATAATACAGGTCCTTTATCCTCTGGCTCAGTTTCACAAACAAACAAACAAACAAACAAACAAACAAACAAACAAACAAACAAACTAGATAGATAGATAGATAGATAGATAGATAGATAGATAGATAGATAGATAGATAGATAGATAGATAGATAGATAGGAAAGCAAGCAAGCAATTCAGTAGACAAATTAATTAAAAGCAAGCAAACATTCAGTAAACAAGCAAACAAACAAATAAGCAAATAATGTAAATATAAACAAATGTATTAATTCCATAATTAATTCCAAAACAAGCAAATAAATAAGCACATTCATAAAAACAAACATCGAGAAAATAATACAGGGACAAATAAATAAATATATAAACAAGCAAGCAAATCATTTAGAAATAAATAAATAAACAAGCAAGCCAACAAATAAACAATCTAATTAAAAACAAGCAAGCATTTGGGAAATAAATAAAGAAACAAACACATAAATAAATAAACAAACAAGCACGCCGTTCCTGCTGAAAGAAACAAGGTGAACGGAGTATGACGGTGTTTGTAAATCTGAACTGAATCGCTTGTGTTGGAGTCCAAACAAATCCACACTTTATCAACATGTAAACAAATAAATAAATATTCACACAAAATCCAGTTCCCGGGACACGAGACTGAACAGAACCAATACACAAACAAACGTTTTCACAACACAACCAACAGATCCCAGGACACTCATCAGCACCACAATGTCACAGCGCTGTTCTAATTTCAGGGCCAGAAAAATGCCGTCTGTAAGAATTTGAAATAAACCCCGTGGTTGTGTTGCTGATGATCCGGTGAGCACGTGACGATGACACGCAGAAGCGACGTGAAGCCCTGAGCATGGCGAGCAGATTTACCCATGATGCCGTCGGTGTGGGGATGAGTTCCTGCCCTGGAGCTCATCATGTGGTAGGTGAGCTGCAGCAGGCTGGGGTTAATCCGGGAGGGGGTTAATCCGGGAGGGGGTCAATCCGGGAGGGGGTCAATCCGGGAGGGGGTTAATCCGGGAGGTAGTTAGTGTAGTTATGATGCAGAAGCAGATGGTGTGTGTGTGTAATGACGGGAACGGAATCGACTCTCTCAGTCTGCTGTCCCTCTTTCATCTGTCCTTCATCATCATCATCGAGTCGTAAAGATGAGAGAAAACCACGCAGTAACGACTTTACCGTACCTGCGCGTGAACTCTGACTCACTGTTTACACGACAAACGGCGGAAGTGTGCACTTTCTTTATCGTGCTACAGTTACCTTCATTCCTTCTTTCATTCCTTTCTTTCTCTTTATTTCTTCCTTACGTCCTTCTTTCTTCTCTGTTTCCTTTGTTTCCTTCTTTATTTCTCCCTCTCTTCCTTCCACTATTCCTCTCTCAGTTCCTTTATTCACAGCACTTCCTTCCATTTTCTCTCTTTCTATCTTCTGTCCTTCCTAATTTTTTCTGTCTTCATTTTTCTCTTTTTCTGTTTCTTCTTTATTTCCTTCCTTCCTTCCTTCCTTCCTTCCTTCCTTATTTTTTCCCTTTCTTTCTCTCTCTACCTTCTTCTGTCCACATCTTCTTTCCTTCCTTCGATCTGTCCTTCTTTTCTTTTTTATTCCTTTCTTTCTCCCTTTCTCTGCCTTCCTTTATCCTACTCTTCCTTCCTTCCTTCCTTCCTTCCTTCCTTCCTTCCTTCCTTATTTATTTTCTTTTTTCTTCTTCTCTCTCTCTTCCTTTCTCTTCCTCTCTCTACATTCCTTGAACCGCCTTCCTTCCTTCCTTCCTTCCTTCCTTCCTTCCTTCCTTCCTCTATCCCTGTCTTCCTTCCTCTCTTCCTTCCTTCAGTATCTTTTTTATTTTTTATTTACTAATAATTTAAAGCACAGAATGTTTGTAATTCTACACCTCTCTCTCTCTCTCTCTCTCTCTCTCTCTCTCTCTCTCTCTCTCTCACCAGTTCCTTTATTTACAGTCCTTCATCTTTCTATCTTCCTTGTGTCCTTCCTTCCTTTTCCAATCTGTCTTCATTTCTCTCTCTCTATTTCTTCCTTATTTCCTTCCTTTTTATTTCTCTTCATTCATTCGTTCATTCATTCATTATTTTTTTCTTTCTCTCTCTACCTTCCTCTATCCCCTTCTTCCCTTCCTTCCTTATTTTCTTTTTTATTCTTCTTTCTCTTCCTTTCTCTCCCACCCTCTATGTTCCTCAAACCCCTTCCTTCCTCTAGCCCCCTTTTCCTTCCTTCCTTATTTCTTTTCTTTTTTATTCCTCTCTCTCTCTTCCTTGCTCCCCCTCTTCCTTTCTCTATCCCTCACTTCCTTCCTTCCTTCAGTAACTTTAAATTTTTTTTTACTAGTAATTTAAAACCTTGGCAGCATGGTGGTGTAGTGGTTCGCGCTGTCGCCTCACAGCAAGAAGGTCCTGGGTTCGAGCCCCGGGGCCGGCGAGGGCCTTTCTGTGCGGAGTTTGCATGTTCTCCCCGTGTCCGCGTGGGTTTCCTCCGGGTGCTCCGGTTTCCCCCACAGTCCAAAGACATGCAGGTTAGGTTAACTGGTGACTCTAAATTGAGCGTAGGTGTGAATGTGAGTGTGAATGGTTGTCTGTGTCTATGTGTCAGCCCTGTGATGACCTGGCGACTTGTCCAGGGTGTACCCCGCCTTTCGCCCATAGTCAGCTGGGATAGGCTCCAGCTTGCCTGCGACCCTGTAGAAGGATAAAGCGGCTAGAGATAATGAGATGAGATGAGATGAGTAATTTAAAACCTTGGCAGCATGGTGGTGTAGTGGTTCGCGCTGTCGCCTCACAGCAAGAAGGTCCTGGGTTCGAGCCCCGGGGCCGGCGAGGGCCTTTCTGTGCGGAGTTTGCATGTTCTCCCCGTGTCCGCGTGGGTTTCCTCCGGGTGCTCCGGTTTCCCCCAAAGACATGCAGGTTAGGTTAACTGGTGACTCTAAATTGAGCGTAGGTGTGAATGTGAGTGTGAATGGTTGTCTGTGTCTATGTGTCAGCCCTGTGATGACCTGGCGACTTGTCCAGGGTGAACCCCGCCTTTCACCCGTAGTCAGCTGGGATAGGATCCAGCTCGCCTGCGACCCTGTAGAACAGGATAAAGCGGCTACAGATAATGGATGGATGGATGGATGGAATTTAAAACCCAGAATGTTTGTTATTCTATACTTTTCTGACTTGTCCTTCTCTCTCTCTCTCTCTGTTCTGCAGGATCTTCGTGCTGGGGATCGGCTTCTTCAGCCTGTGCTTTTTAATGACCTCTCTGGGAGGCCAGTTCTCGGCCAAACGTCTCACCGACTCTCCGTTCACCGCCCGCACCGAAGGTACCGTTTTCATTCAGGAGTAAAAGGCACTAAAAGCCCCGAGGCCCTGGGGGCTCCGTCTGAGGCGGGGTGTGGGATGGAGGCGGGGCATCTGAGCTTGTTAAGGGCAGAGTGGGGTTTATTTCAGGTCATGGCTGAAAACTCTCTGCTCTGCTGATGTGCTCTGAGCTTTATGGTCAGCTCCTTTTCTTTCCCTCTCGCTTTGTCCCCCTGGGGGTATAACGAGGGAACGGATCCCCAGGAGCCGTCCCTGACTCGAGTTTATTGCTAGTTGTCATGGTTACACAGCACTACTCAATTCTGATTGGTCAGGAGGTGTTGATTAATTTTCATGAACAGCAGCTTTGAGAGTCGTGCAGCTGTTGCACTGCTTTAATGCACTCATTCGAATACCTGATCATTTTTATGCAGCGTTTAAGGAAGGAGTCTCCAGTGTCAACACTTTAAAAACGACGTAATGATAGAGGAGTTTAGGAGTTTACGCGTTCTGGTTTCTCGGGAACATGACAATCTGCATTGTTTGTTCATTTTGGAAATGAATCAACACCTTGTGAACAATCAGAGCTGGTGGTTTTGAATTAAACTCCAGAGTGACTTTCAGTACAGGAAGCTGTGAGGTTCTCGATCTTCTGAGAAAAACACGGATGACAGGAAAGGGAGGGAGGGAGGAGTGGAGAGATGGATGAGGATGGAGGTGTGGAAGGAGAGCTGAGGAAGAGCTTCGTCTCCTCGTAGTGGAAATCTCATTATGAGATCCACCGCAGGGGGATTTTTACCTGATGTCACCTGTCTCACTGTGGCAGCTCACATCACGCTTTGTGTTCTCCATCAGCTGCAGGGTTTAGCTCCGGGGTCTGAGTGTGTGTGTGTGTGTGTGTGTGTGTGTGTGTGTGTGAGAGAGAGAGAGCTCGTTCTCATCATCATCATCTTTCAGTTTCAACCTTAGGACTATCAGCTGTGACGTGTGTGTGTGTGTGTATGAGAGAGAGAGAGAGAGAGAGAGTTCCCTCATTATTATCTATCTGACAGTTTGAACTTCAGGCTTCTCATTTGTGACAGAGGACCGTGTGTGTGTGTGTGTGTGTGTGTGTGTGTGTGTGTGTGAGTTTTCATCATGTGACAGCTCTACTCTCGGATGCATACCTTTGTCAGTTTACCACAGTGTGTGTAATTTTGGTCAAGGCTGATTCAAGATTTGTGTCTCTTGAATCACTGAATCATTTTGGTCAAAATCAACATTCACGAGTCTTGACTCAGTGAATCATTTGGCTCAAAGAACCAAGATTCCCTTCTCCTGACTCAGTGAATCATTTACCTCGAGACTGACATTTTTCATGTCTTGATTCAGTGAGTCAACTCGTGTGGTGTCTGATTCGGACGGCAGCGTGATCACGCCGTGCGTTTCAACCCTTTAACTCAGAACAAATCATTTAGCCAAAAAGATTCAAATGATTCGAGCCACTGAAAAGATTCGTAATGGTAATCTGTGTTTAAGTGAATATCGAATCAGCTCTATGGATTTAGAGTAAGAGGAACATCTTAGTGTTTTGAGCAGATGTGTGTGTATATTTAAGGGGTCAGGGGTTCTGTTAGACCGGCTGACTGCCTCTTGGCGTGTGTGTGTGTGTGTGTGTGTGGACTTGATTAATTAGCTGCCTGTGTGCTGCAGCCTGAAAAGGCGTCGGCTGGCTCATTAACTACAGAAGAGTGTGTGCGTCCTCCCGCCGTCCCCAGACACACTCCTTTCTGAGATTTTGTGTGTGTGTTAATTGATGCTTATGGCAGTCCTGAACTTGTGTAACCATATGTTGGCTAGTCTGCAGGTACAATGTGATATGTATAAGACGGATGAGTGTCTCTGCATTTCCACCTTCACGCGCGTCACACTGTTCGTGTCTGTAGCCAGTTTTCTATACTGCAAAAAGTATTGGCACCCCACTACCCATCATACCGGTAGAAACCTACAATGTGTGTGTGTGTAATCATAGTCAGTGCTGCAGGATGTTTAGGAGATGGTGTTTGGTGCAATTTCAGAGGTTTTTTTTTTTTTTTATGAAGATCATTTTTTTGGTCACACTCCACAAGTTTCCAATAAAACCTCAGCCGAATTTTAAGACCATGTAATAAAGTGTGCCTCTTGAGTCAGTGAATAATTTGTGTCAAAATTAGATTTTTTTTTCTTTTCAGTTGATGAACCATTTGTGTGAAAATTGAGATTCGTGCCTCTTGAGTCAGTGAATCATTTTAGTCAAAATTTTGATTTTTTTTTCTTTTCAATCAGCGAATCATTTGTGTCAAATCTGAGATTTGTGCCTCTCGAGTCAGTGCATCATTTGTGTCAAAATCAAGATCTAATTCAGTAAACTGCCTGTGTTAAAATTCAAGATTTGCACCTCTGGAGTCAGTGAGTCATTTCAGTCAATCCTGAGATTCAGACCTGTCTGATTCAGTGGGCCAGATTTTGAATAAACATATTTATTGGTCATGACTTTTTAAAGTGATCGTTCTGTCCGTGTTTTTAAATATTCATGAATTATGTCAGTGATATTCGCAGCTTTATATATATAAATATATATACACATTCGTGCACCAAACCTGATCCGTCTTGAGTCATTCGAGTCAGTGAGTTGTGGAAATGTTTCTGTTTTCCATGAGTCTGTTTGAACAGACTTTACTTCTGATCGCGTGAACTCGATTGGATGACGTCAGACTGAGCAGGAAAATCAGATGTGAGTGAAAAAGAATTCAGAGAAAATGTGTGCTGTGGTTGGAGTAGATGGGTGCCAGTACTTTTGTGCAGACCAAGAAAACAGGCCAAGGTCAGTCATTGTTCACTTATAGGTGATGAAATGGCCAATGCAAGGTTAAAGTGTGTGTGTGTGTGTGTGTGTGTGTGTATGTTGGTGAAAGCTAATGGTGTGTAAAGTGATGTATGTGTGTATGTGATGGCATCAGGAAAACAATGCTTTCCCATCTGCCCAGGTTTTAACAACACACACACACACACACACACACACACACACACACACACAAAATAAAATGCATCTGACAGCACACACTGCTAAATTATGATTTATGACATGCACAGAGCTGCAGTGTGTTTATATATATGCAGAGTGTGTGCTGTAATAAACTGCCTCTTCACGTCAGCACTGCAGTGCACAGTGTGTGTGTGTGTGTGTGTGTGCGTGTGTGTGTGTGTATTTTCCACCTCTTAACCAGACATAAATGAATGCGATCTCACTGTCACTTTCCAGAAGAAAAGATTTCATGCATTTACTGTATGTATATTTGTGTCCGATGTTTCACACACACACACACACACACACACACACACACACACACACACACACACAGTGTGAAGTCATACTGCTTATAGTAGAACCAAAGACAGTCACTTCACTTTGTCCTCCATGTTTGTTTTTCTCGCTTGTTCCATGAGCTGTGATCTGATTGGTCTGGAGGATTTTTTTTTTAAAGCAACTGATATCAAGTGAGGGCGGCACGGTGGTGTAGTGGTTAGCGCTGTCGCCTCACAGCAAGAAGGTCCTGGGTTCGAGCCCCGTGGCCGGCGAGGGCCTTTCTGTGCGGAGTTTGCATGTTCTCCCCGTGTCCGCGTGGGTTTCCTCCGGGTGCTCCGGTTTCCCCCACAGTCCAAAGACATGCAGGTTAGGTTAACTGGTGACTCTAAATTGAGCGTAGGTGTGAATGTGAGTGTGAATGGTTGTCTGTGTCTATGTGTCAGCCCTGTGATGACCTGGCGACTTGTCCAGGGTGTACCCCGCCTTTCGCCCGTAGTCAGCTGGGATAGGATCCAGCTTGCCTGCGACCCTGTAGAAGGATAAAGTGGCTACAGATAATGAGATGAGATGAATGAGATATCAAGTGAGAGAGCTAAATTACCGAAAGCTAACTAGCTAACGGAAGTGAATGAAAACAAACTAACATCTGAAAGCAAACATAGCGAGTAACTACAAATTATCAAGCGCAGCAAACAAAAGCTAACTAATAAGCTAAAGCTAAGATGAGGAACGAAAGCAAACTAATGAGTAAAAACGAATGTAGCAACAGCGCTAAACTCGCAAACAGAAACTAATCTAGTGAGCAAAGGTTAAAAACAAGCTAGCCAGTTATTCCAAGCTACCTAAAAACAAAAACTAATTCACTAAAAGTTAAAGTAGTTAGTAAACAAAAGCAAACGCAAACTACAAGAGAGCGAAACTAGAGAAAACCTGCTAGCAAACAAAAAGTAACAGTGAAAAAATGCTGCAAAATGAACAAGTAAACAAAAGCTAACTACAAAGGCGCTAACTTTGAGAGAGAAAGTCGACTAATGAGTAAAAAACTAGCGAGAGACGTAAACGAGAGAAAGCTAAGTCGCAAATAAAAGCTAAACTCGCAAGCGAAAAAAGCGAAAGAAAACAAACTCGCAAGTAAAAGCTAATCTAGTGAGGGAATGCTAATCTGAAATTAAATCTATACTTTATATCGTTTTCTCTTGTTTGCTTGAGTACTGTAGGAGGCGGAGTCTCAGACAGACACCTGTCAATCAAACATGCTCATTAGAATATTAGACCACACCCATTATATGGTAAATTCAACTTTTTTTTTCTCCTAATCCTATATTTGTCTTGCAATATACATAGATCAAACATCCTAATATTACTTTTTGAACAATTCCCTGCAAATCTAATATATTCTTGAATGAATTTCATCTTTATTTTCTGCTTTGTTGTTAAGGTGAATAAGGTTTGTTTCCTGGTTATTGTAATTTTTTAATTGCTTTATCATCGCTGATGCTAGTTGCTGGTGCGCTAATATCCTAAACGCGAAAATTACTACGTTGTGAAACCCTGCACGGTTATAATTAGGTGCACTGTAGCGTGCGTGTGTGTGTGTGTGTGTGTGTGTTTTCTTAATTAGCACTTACAAAACCTGGAACCAGTTCACTGTTAGAAGATCAAAGTGGAGGAATCAGGGCAATTAGGACTTTAAGTAAGCGTGTGTGTGTGTGTGTGTGTGTGTGTGCGCACACTCCCAACCCTTTGCTAACAATCAGTTACGCATGGAACTATTTATTATTGTTAGAATTTTGTAATATCCTTAAAATGGTGTGCTTGCGGGTTGCCAGATGTAGGTTAATCCCTCTGTCTCTGTGTTAGAGCTCTAACACCAGAAAACAAACCTTAAACCCCGGTATATCGGTGAATGTGATCGCTAAAAACATGTCCATGAGCTTTCCATCATGCTCACCTGTGATGATAACATCTGGGTTTTCCTCAAATTACTGATCGTGCTAAAAAATTCCATCTCAGGTAACAAGCTGCGTCATCAGATGACAAGATCAAAGGGCGAGGGGTGGGGGGTGGGGTGTCTTCCGGTCGATTAATTAACCAATAATAACTGTTGTAACTGAAACTCACCTTTGTAAAATAGTTTTTTATTGGTAAATCTGAAAAGGTGTCGATAATTAGGGACTGTCGATGACTGTAGCCGCCGCTCTCATCGATTTTCTTCCAATCTTCACTTTTCTTCAACACGCTGAATGTTTACGCTGGTCTGCGGTTGTCAAACTCCTTAAAAATTGTCTAAATTTTAGATTTGAGAATATGCAGCAACTAAATTCTAAATTCACACAGAAACCTGATTCGGGCAATTCTATGTAAATGTCAACCTCACCATGCAAAAATAAAGCAACATGTAATACATCAAAACCACTCCCAGAGATATCACCTAGGCCTGTATTTTACAGATGTGAATAAGTTGAACCAATTTGTCACAAGAATTGTTCCCTTCGCCTTAATATGTCAGTCTTTCTTTCTTATAATGTAAACCCCAAGCTAAAATCAACTTTGATCATGTACAATTCTATATTATTGCCACAAGCCACAGAAATGTATGCTAAAATCCACAAAACAGCAAAACAATAGCCATCCTAAATATTATTTAAGAACTTTGATAGTTTTAGCTGATATTTAGAGAGTTTTTCAAAGGGTTATGGTGGTTAAATTGCTGATTTTCTAAACATATGCCATGTCTATTTCAGACGCGTCACATCCATAACGGAATTTCGTCACATCCATAACGCTGACTTTTCCTTCTGAAACTCTGCATGAAATACAAAATATTTTAAACAAAGATTTTTTAATATTCACCTTGGACCCCTCTATCAAATGGATATCTCCATTTCGACATTAGGTTTACAATTTCACAGAGTTTGATAAAAATGTACAGTCACCCAAGAAAAGTGATACTTTTTCTGTCACATCCATAACGCATCTTTTATTGGCATTTTCTGGCATGCCCTAGATGTACTATGGGAATTGTTCTTGTTCTATCACTTCTCCAGTATGGTACAGCCTTAAAATATGCAACACCTGTTTAAATACTGGGAGACAATAAAACATGCACTGGGTCATTTGTTGCCATTTTGAGTTCAAGTGTCACGTCCGTAACGCTGGAATTGCTCATTCACTGATTCATTGGTTTGCTGATTCAGAAAGATGATTATTTTAAATTATTCTACATTTGAGAGAGAGAGAGAGAGAGAGAGAGAGGGACGCCGGTGTTGATCGTGCCTAAGCTCTGTCTTTGTGTAAATCCGTCTCCACACACAGCTGATATTTCTCTCATTAGCGTAAATATTTCTCTCGCACCTCCGCATGAGTCGCCGAGTCGTTCGCTCAGATGTTAAAGCTGAGCTGAGCGCCTGTTGGAGTCCCTGCTACTGAAACTGTGATCTGTGGCGCCGGGTGGTTTATGATCTAAACTGATGTCACACGGTTTGCAGTAAGATGCCGATACAGCGAGTGTTAAACAGGTTGCTCTGTCTATATTGTTGATGCCGATGTTGGAAAGTGAAAGAAATCCAATATCGGATATTTAAAGCTTACGTCGATTTGAGTGTTGTTGTTGTTGTTTTTTTGCGAACTGGAGAATAAAGCGAACGAAACGACTCGAAACAGCCGTCTTCTGCTCAGGGCTTTCAGGGTCAAAGTGCAGGCTGTGTTTTTGAACGTCTACATAAATAAAACACCACAGCATTTATGGGGAAAACCTCAGGAGGAAATATCGATGAGCATGCTCGTGTAGCTGAGTGGCTCACACACACACGCACTCACATGTAATGGCGACCTTGAAACGCTCATGTACAGGGACTTGGGAATTAAGATGATGTCTGTTGACAGTCACTATCTCTCTCTCACACACACACACACACACACACACACACACACACACACACACACAGAGTCCAGGTTGAGTCATGTAAGGAACAGTCCACCTCTATAATCAGGTCAAAGCTGAGCGTCTGCAGAATCATCGAGTGAGATGTAATTATTGGGCGAGAGACTCTGAGTATATAAGGAGAGAGAGAGAGTAAATAAGTAAATCAGGTTTCGCTGCTGCAGTGTGTCCGCTGGGATCGAGCTCGTTCTCCTTCACTTCACTAATAAACCTTAATTACTGAAACCAGTTCACACACACCAGCTCACGGCTGATTACAGAACCTGATCGGGCCATTCTCTCTCTCTCTCGCTCTCATTTATTCTCATAAACAGGACTGAGTCGCATAAAGCACCACTTGCCTGATAATGAAAATCATCTCATCTCATCTCATTATCTGTAGCCGCTTTATCCTGTTCTACAGGGTCGCAGGCAAGCTGGAGCCTATCCCAGCTGACTACGGGCGAAAGGCAGGGTACACCCTGGACAAGTCGCCAGGTCATCACAGGGCTGACACATAGACACAGACAACCATTCACACTCACATTCACACCTACGCTCAATTTAGAGTCACCAGTTAACCTAACCTGCATGTCTTTGGACTGTGGGGGAAACCGGAGCACCCGGAGGAAACCCACGCGGACACGGGGAGAACATGCAAACTCCACACAGAAAGGCCCTCGCCGGCCCCGGGGCTCGAACCCAGGACCTTCTTGCTGTGAGGCAACAGTGCTAACCACTACACCACCGTGCCACCCCTAATGAAAATCATAATTAAACGTAAATGATTTGCTCTAAGATTCTCACGCTGTGATTTTCTTTGACATCGTCTCACACGTGCAGTTTCCACGTGAACAATTTCATGTCCGACATCCCGAAAGGCTGCAAGAAGTCGTAAAAACTAAAAATATCCAACATGAACACAAAATAAACATTATGCCTTGAATAAAAACCGGTGCCGATTTAAATCTCATGAATATGCAAATAATTTCATTTTCCACAATATTCCACATTCATCATTTTCAGAAACACGTCGAACTTTTTGAGACGTCGATGAATCGTCTGGCATGATTAAAACCGAGTCAGCGGCATAGTTTTGTCTTCGATTGCCGGAAATTCTGCAAGTTTAATACCTGCCCTTCGCTCGTACTCATTTGCACGCACAAATTGTATTAACTCCGCCCAAAATGCATATTCATTAGGCCAAAGTAACTTGTCTGACTTGTCATGTTGTGACACATTCTATCGTGTTCTTCAAGTGTATAGATAGAGAGATAGCTGGAGATTCTAATCTTTATACCTCGAAGGTCAAGAGTGTGTGTGTGTGTGTGTGTGTGTGTGTGTAACAACTCCTTATCACATCTCAGTCTAAGGACAGAAAAAAAGACGAAAGGAGGAAGTCACCGTTTTTATTCCAAAGCAATTTGCTCTTGTTTACATTTTATCATTTCCGTTATCACTTACGTTATCGCAGCCAAGGATTGTTTCTCACTCTGAACATTAACAAAACAAACAAACAAACAAATGCAGCTTGTCATGTTATCGAGAAACCAAATTTTCAGAAAACTGCCTCACCAAGCGCTGACACAGGAGACTCTTTCCCTAAATATTAAATAAACATGTTTTCCTTCCAGAAAACAGCCACATCAACAGTTCTTAACATTTGCTCATGTGCAGCATCTGCTATACAAGTATGAATGGATGAGCTGTTGCTATAGAAACGATAATCTATTAGATAACCATAACGTATTAGAGAGCAGGAAGATGATTTGTTTTTAAGTGCTGGGGGTCAATATTTATGCACTTTCATCCACTCGAGTGATGGTTAGGATTAAACTTTCTTTGTTGATGGAGAAGAAGGAGGAGGAGGTGGAGGAGGGATCAGCGATCTGCTGTCATTCTCATCCTCAGGGTTTTATTCTTCAGGAAAGAAAGAGTTATGATCCAGAGCAGTGAAAAGGCCAAATCTGAGAGATGCTAATAAGCTCGCTGTCGGGTGGCTAACACACACACACACACACACACACACACACACACACACACACACACACACACACACACACACAGTCTGTGAGAGAAAATGAAAGAGAGATTAGAGGGAAAGGAAGAAAGCCGGAGAGAGAATTACGGGAGGAGGCTGCAGGAGGAATCAGTGATTATTAAATAAGGAGCGCGTCCAAGAGGCCAGATGCCACTCAGATGAGATTTCCGTCTTCTCCAGAATGGCAGAAGGTCTTTTTCTTTCACTCCAGCTTTGCTCTCTCTCTCTCTCTCTCTCTCTGTTCAAGATTGTTATTGCTTTTCATCACTTTTGCCAACTTCATCCAACTGCAAATGTGGAAAGATGAATCAAAAACTAGCTAAGGAAAAAAAAATCTTATAGAGATGTAGGTGCGGTTAATTTACATAGGATAAGTGTGGGCGTGGCCAGATTATATGATAATGTGAGCGTTTTTAAATAATATAGTCGAGATGTGGGCGTGGTTAATTTATGTAGTAGAAATGTGGACATGATTAAATTACATACACTGGAAAACATTTAAAATAAAATTTGAGGAGACAATTACTGAATACGAGTGAAATTATCTTCCTGCATTGACGGATATTTTTACTCGATAAGAAATCTTAGAATTGTTGCAGTCTAGAACTAGGTTTAATAATCTCCGAATTGGTGTCTTGTATTCTTCGGATAGGAAATGCTAGATCGTTTCAACTATTTTCAAGATATTTTAGATATTTTTTGCAGTGCAGTAAAGATGTGGGAGTGGTTAAATTACATCATAGAGATGTAGGAGGGGTTAAATTACATCATAGGGATGTGGGAGTAGTTAAATTATGTAGTAGAAATGTAGGCATGATTAAATTTTATAGTACAGACATGGGAGTCGTTATGTAGTAGAGATGTGGGAGTGGTTAAATTACATTGTAGGGATGTGGGAGTTGTTATGTATTAGAGGTGTGGGAGTGGTTAAATTTTACAGTAGAGATGTGGGAGTAGTTAATTTATGGAGGAAAGATGTGGGAGTGATTAAATTATGTAGTAAACTTTTGGGAGTGGTTAAATTACATAGTAGAGATGTGGGCGTGGTTAAATAATGTAGTAGAAATTTAGGTGTGATGAAATTTTATAGTAGAGGTGTGGGAGTGGTTAAATTACATCTGAGGGATGTGGGAGTGGTTATGTAGTAGAGGTGTGGGAGTGGTTAAATTACATCTGAGGGATGTGGGAGTGGTTATGTAGTAGAGGTGTGGGAGTGGTTAAATTTTATAGTAGAGATGTGGGAGTAATTACAGTGGTGCTTGAAAGTTTGTGAACCCTTTAGAATTTTCTATATTTCTGCATAAATATGACCTAAAACATCATCAGATTTTCACACAAGTCCTAAAAGTAGATAAAGAGAACCCAGTTAAACAAATGAGACAAAAATATTATACTTGGTCATTTATTTATTGAGGAAAATGATCCAATATTACATATCTGTGAGTGGCAAAAGTATGTGAACCTTTGCTTTCAGTATCTGGTGTGACCCCCTTGTGCAGCAATAACTGCAACTAAACGTTTGCGGTAACTGTTGATCAGTCCTGCACACCAGCTTGGAGGAATTTTAGCCCGTTCCTCCGTACAGAACAGCTTCAACTCTGGGATGTTGGTGGGTTTCCTCACATGAACTGCTCGCTTCAGGTCCTTCCACAACATTTCCATTGGATTAAGGTCAGGACGTTGACTTGGCCATTCCAAAACATTAACTTTATTCTTCTTTAACCATTCTTTGGTAGAACGACTTGTGTGCTTTGGGTCGTTGTCTTGCTGCATGACCCACCTTCTCTTGAGATTCAGTTCATGGACAGATGTCCTGACATTTTCCTTTAGAATTCGCTGGTATAATTCAGAATTCATTGTTCCATCAATGATGGCAAGCTGTCCTGGCCCAGATGCAGCAAAACAGGCCCAAACCATGATACTACCACCACCATGTTTCACAGATGGGATAAGGTTCTTATGCTGGAATGCAGTGTTTTCCTTTCTCCAAACATAACGCTTCTCATTTAATCCAAAAAGTTCTATTTTGGTCTCATTCATCCACAAAACATTTTTCCAATAGCCGTCTGGCTTGTCCACGTGATCTTTAGCAAACTGCAGACGAGCAGCAATGTTCTTTTTGGAGAGCAGTGGCTTTCTCCTTGCAACCCTGCCATGCACACCATTGTTGTTCAGTGTTCTCCTGATGGTGGACTCATGAACATTAGCATTAGCCAATGTGAGAGAGGCCTTCAGTTGCTTAGAAGTTACCCTGCAGTCCTTTGTGACCTTGCCGACTATTACATGCCTTGCTCTTGGAGTGATCTTTGTTGGTCGACCACTCCTGGGGAGGGTAACAATGGTCCTGAATTTCCTCCATTTGTACACAATCTGTCTGACTGTGGATTGGTGGAGTCCAAACTCTTTAGAGATGGTTTTGTAACCTTTTCCAGCCTGATGAGCATCAACAACGCTTTTTCTGAGGTCCTCAGAAATCTCCTTTGTTCGTGCCATGATACACTTCCACAAACATGTGTTGTGAAGATCAGACTTTGATAGATCCCTGTTCTTTAAATAAAACAGGGTGCCCACTCACACCTGATTGTCGTCCCATTGATTGAAAACACCTGACTCTAATTTCACCTTCAAATTAACTGCTAATCCTAGAGGTTCACATACTTTTGCCACTCACAGATATGTAATATTGGATTATTTTCCTCAATAAATAAATGACCAAGTATAATATTTTTGTCTCATTTGTTTAACTGGGTTCTCTTTATCTACTTTTAGGACTTGTGTGAAAATCTGATGATGTTTTTGGTCATATTTATGCAGAAATATAGAAAATTCTAAAGGGTTCACAAACTTTCAAGCACCACTGTATGAAGTAGAGGTGTGGGTGTGGTTAAATTACATCGTAGGGATGTGGGAGTGTTTACGTAGTAGAGGTGTGGGAGTGGTTAAATTTTATAGTAGAAATGTGGGAGTGGTTATGTCGGAGAGATTTGGAAGTGGTTAAATTACATCATAGAGATGCGGGAGTAGTTAATTTATGGAGGAGGGATGTGGGAGTGGTTAAATTATGTCAGAGATGTGGGAGTGGTCAAATTATGTTAGAGATGTGGGAGTGGTTTATAGTTCAGTAAACAGTAAGAGAGAGAGAGAGAGAGAGAGAGAGAGAGAGAGAGAGTTCTACATTTGAAATTCTGAATCATATCCAACACAAAAGCCTCATTCTAAATGTGCTCAGGGAGAAAACAGAAGGGATACGGGGAAAGAAATAAAAAAGAGAGAGAAAATGGGAACAGACGAGTGCACATGAAGTGGTTTACTATAAAAGGAGAGAAAATGAGAGCGAGAGAGAGAGCGCACGAGAGAGAGAACTGGGAATATAGAAAAATGAAATGATTTAATTGAAAAGCAGCCTTTGAGGCTGTGGGTTTTAAATTACAGCAAACACACACTCTGCTCTTTATCTCCTGTCAGACATACAGAGAAAAGTGGAGCAGGACTTCACGTCTTACACACACACACACACACACACTGTCTCTCTTTGTCAAGTCCTGGCCAGGGCGCTCTCCGAGGACAGATAAAAGCAGAGCTTGATTAGTAAACACACACAGGACCTGAGTTTTCTCTCCATTTTTATGAGTTTTTGTGTAATTAAGCAGGTCATTACGATATCACATGGGCTGTAAAATTAGTTGCAAGTTATTAAGGGACGCAATAGGTTTTTTTTTTTTTATTAAAAAAACAAACCCAGGAGTCAACACTGATTCACTGGCGTTTGCTAAATGGTTCCTGAGCAGCAGATACCTAAAAATACCCAAATTCCCCAAAACACACAAAAGTAAAAGCGGGAGATCACGTGACCTGTCGATGGCGATACAACACTAAAAGAATCAGAATCAGAAACACTTTTTATCGCCAGGTATGTGGACACACACGAGGAATTTGACTCCGGTTCACTTAGCTCTCATAGTACAAAACAGATAAAAAAGCGTATACACAAAACAAACAAACAAGCAAACAACAACAAAAATAGGTGCATAGTGCAAAGTAATCCAGGTAAGTCAAGTATGGAATAGTTAAATAAATATAAAGTATACAGTGTGCACAGAATGACAGTATGAGTGTTCAGGTATTTTACAAGTGATATCACTGATATATGAATCTGGATTTTAGCTGTTCATCACAGAAAGGATTTCCCTTTTGGTGCAATATGGTGCATAGTGCAAAGATGAAATAGTAAATTTAAATAAGTATAAATATAATATAAGTAACAGTGAGTACAGAATGACAGTATGAGTGTGCAGATATTTTGCAAGTGATATGACTGATATATGAATCTGGATTTTAGCTGTTCATCACAGAGACAGCCTGCGGGAAGAAACTATTCTTGTGTCTGGTTGTTTTTGCATACAGTGATCTATATCGCCTCCCTGAGGGGAGAAGATTAAACAGTTTGTGACCAGGGTGTGATGGGTCCGCAGAAATGTTACCTGCCCATTTCCTGACTCTGGACAAGTATAGGTCTTGAATGGAAGGCAGGTTGACACCAATAATTTTCTCTGCAGACCTTATTGTCCGTTGCAGTCTGTTCTTGTCCTGTTTGGTGACCGATCCAAACCAAACAGTGATGGAAGAGCAAAGAACAGACTGAATGATGGCAGAGTAGAATTGTGTCAGCAGCTCCTTAGGCAGGTTGAGCTTCCTGAGCTGGTGCAGAAAGTACAACCTCTGCTGAGCTTTTTTGATGATAGTGACTGTGTTTGTCTCCCACTTCAAGTCCCGAGAGATTGTGGAACCCAGAAACCTGAAGCTTTCAACGGCAGTCACAGTGTTGTTGGTGATGGTGATGGGTAGCAGAGTGGGGGGGCTCCTCCTAAAGTCCACTGTCATCTCCACAGTTTTGAGCGTGTTCAGCTCCAGATTGTTCTGACCGCACCACCAGATCAGCCGTTCAACCTCCCGTCTGTATGCAGACTCGTCACCATCTCGGATGAGGCCGATGACCGTTGTATCGTCCGCAAATTTCAGGAGTTTAACAGACGGGTATCTTGAGGTGCAGTCGTTGGTATAAAGGGAGAAGAGCAGTGGGGAGAGCACACACCCTTGGGGGGCGCCAGTGCTGATAGTCTGAGTGCTGGATGTGATGCTCCTCATCCTCACCTGCTGCTTCCTGTCAGTCAGGAAGTTTGTAATCCACTGACAGGTGGAGGAGGGCACAGTGAGCTGGGTGAGCTTGGTGTGGAGGATGTCTGGAACAATGGTGTTGAATGCCGAACTGAAGTCCACGAACAGAATCCTGGCGTACGTCCCTGCAGAGTCAAGGTGTTGCAGGATGTAGTGCAGTCCCATATTAATTGCATCATCCGCTGACCTGTTTGCCCGGTAGGCAAACTGCAGGGGGTCCAGCAGGGGGTCTTTGATGTCCTTCAGGTGTGACAACACCAGTCTCTCGAAGGACTTCATGACTACAGATGTGAGAGTTACAGGCCTGCAGTCATTCAGTCCTGTGTTGGTGGTTTTCTTGGGAACCGGGATTATTAAAAGGAAGCTCTGCTGGCCTATTCGTTAAATCTTTTACCATCCTTTATTTCCAAAATGGTTTAACAGAATTTACAACTTCAGTGGCGCATAATGTCACTCCATGTGAAATTTGTTCGAGAAAGGGAACATGAAAAATCCCCAGAAAAGAAGAAATTCAAAGAATCCGACACCGTCTCGAAGGAAGAGCTAAACCTGGCCATACTAGCTAGTGTGAAACTAGCACTAGCTGAACAAAAAGAAGAGTTGGATAAAACCATATCTGCCTCGGTAAGACAAGCAATTGACGACTTACTAACCCCGCAACTTAACGCCATCCAAATCGAGCTGGACAATACTAAAGAGTCGATTGATTTAGTCAAAAAGGAACTGGGTCAACAAGATACAGTAGCTGTGTGGCTAAGCTGCAGTCTAGGGGTGACATGATTCAGGCAGCAGCACGATCTGACAGAGATCAAGTCAGCGTGATGGCTAGGAAAATGAGCCACTTGAATGATAAACTCTCAGAATTGGAAGACAGAAGCAGGCGATCAGACATTCATTTAGTTGGTTTAAAGCAGGGCTATTCAATTACAAATTTAGTTGGGCCAAATTTTCAAACCAAGATCTTGAGCTGGGCCAGATATTCTCGGCAGCCAGCAAGCAGCAGGTAATAACACAAATGAATGTATTGAAAACCAAGTAATATTTATTCATTGTTTCCTTCTTAAATGTGGTCACATCTAACACAGGCACATCAAAAGTACATACAAAAATAAAAAAGCTATAACTAAGCAAAATCTTTGGCAGTAGCAACCCTTTTTTCCACTTTTGAAATAAAAAATAAACATTTTGGTCATACCTGACCGAAGAACATCTCAAAGTGCATAAAAGCAAACTAGTGCACATTAACAGTCACGTTTGTTTCCCTTTTGGAATAAAATAAAAAATGTGCTCACATCTTACCCAGGAACATGTCAAGGTACATATAATTAAATAGTGCAAAGTATTACAAATAACACCAGTATCCATTTTTAAACAAAATAAATATTTTGGTCGTATATGACCCAGGCACATCACAAAGTGCATGTAACAGAATTAAAAGGAACCATCAATTGTATCAAAGCTATCAGTGCATAAAACACAACAAGTGATAACAGTAACTAACAGTAAATAACACATGAATACAACATCTACTACTGCACACTGAGGGAACACGTGTGATTAGGCGTGGCTTTGTTACACATCCCACATACACCGATCAGCCATAACATTATGACCAAATTAAATTAATTTGGTGATTACTATTGTCTCTATATGTAATCTAAACCTATAATCTGATTACCTTCTTAGTGGGAGAAGTGACATTTTTTGTTCTGAACAAGAGCATTGACTTTTGGCTCATATGATGTTAATGCAATCCGAAGGCATTGGTGAAGAGTGCTGTCAGTCAGAGAGCAGCGAGAGCTGCTTTTTATTGAGTTCATGTGTGAAAAACTTGATTCACAGGTGTATGTTGATCCAAACATACTGAGCATGATAACTGCTACTCTCCTAACATTAGGGAACTGATGGACGTGGACATCAGTCCAAAACTTTGCAGGCCCGTGAGTGCGAAGCTCCCGTGCCATGGTTATGGAGGACTGAATGTCGACTAGCTCGAGAATGAATTTCCCCTCGTCAATGGAAGGGACCACTTCCTTTGCTCTGGTGGATAAGTCCCGTCCTGTTGCAGCGGTGAACGGGTCTCTGGCAAAGTCCATCACCTCTGTGGGCAGAGGAAGTCCATCAAATCGACCGACAAAGTTCTCTTTCAACCTCGCAATAAATTCTTTCATCGTATCCGCGATCTGTGCCGGGGATGAGATGCAGTTGCGGAGTGTCAGAAAATGCAGCATTCGGCCTGTGGTCAAGTCAGTCGTGAAAAGGTCCAGTTCGACTTGGAATGCACAAGTTCAGTGACAGTTTTGTCTCTGCCTTGTAGTCCCAGATTTAGGTCGTTGAGGTGTTTGAACATGTTGCTCAGAAAGCAGACATGCGCCGTGAAGTTGTCGTCCGGTATGCGATTTAAGTGTGTTTCTGCCTTTTCCTGCTTGCTGCTGCGGAGAAAAGTTGTGATCTCCTCTCTGAGATTGCAGAAACGCTCCAGTGCTCTGCCTTTGGACAGCCACCTGATGTCATTGTGGAGAAGCAGGTCGTGGTGTTCAGCCGACATTTCTGACAGCAGCATGCGGAATAAGCGGTGTTGGAGGCTTGATGTGGAGCGGATAAAATTAATTATTGCCATCATGCTGTCCATTGTCGTTTTAAGCTCCCCACTTAGTTTTGCGCACAGTGCCGTCTGATGCACAATGCAGTGCAAGGATATCATCCTTGGTGTAACAGCAGACCAACGTGCTGCCAAACCATTCACTTTTCCTGCCATAGATGGTGCCCCATCAGTCACAAGCATACACACACGCTTCATATCCAGACCATTGTCTTTGAAAAAAGCTGAAATTTTCTCAAACAGTATCTCGCCAGTTGTGCGCCCTTCTAGCAGCAGTAGACCGAGCAGTTCCTCTCGGAAGCAATTCCCATCAAAAAAACGGACATATATGCACAACTGTGCGGTATCCGTTTTGTCTGTGGACTCATCTACAGCTATAGACATTACCTCAGCTTTCCTCAGGTCTTCCAACAGTGTTTCAAACACATCTGCGGCAAGAATTTCCACCCTTCAAATGTTTGAGGTGTCTGACATGGGTACGTTTTTAATACCTGATGTCACACTCGTTTTAATTTTGTCGTCATTTATTACTTCATCCACTATGGCCAGCATGCAGTCTTTGACAGTTTCTGAGTCTGTAAATGGTCTTTTCTTTTTGGCCAAGATCCAGGAGACTTGAAGGGAAGCTGCTGTAGCTCTCTCTTGGGCTGTGCATGACCGGACCATGGTAGTACAGCTCCGGTTGTACGATGCAACCAAACTCTGCACTTTTGCCGCCCTCTCTTGGGATCCCTCGGGAAAGTTTGTGCAGAAAGTCGGGTGTTTCTCAACGTGGTGCCTCCGCATGTTGTAATCTTTCAGAACCGCGACACACTCATTACAAATTAAACACATCGGTTTGGCATTTAAACTTGGTGGTAATATAAATAGATATTTATCAGTCCAGGCGGGGTTAAACCGATGGTTTTCATTTTCGATTGTATGTTTCTGCTTTGAGAAAGACATGTTGTTTGCTTCTACCGGCGACTACTACCATTTCCGTCAACATAAACGCACTGACTTATGGGTTGAGTGTTGCTAGAATACGCGGAGTGTTGCATTCATGGTCTGTACTACTGTAGGAATTTTTAAAGGCTCCCGAAATGTTTTTTTTTTTTAATATGCAGCTCTCACTCTGCCTTTCTGGTGGGACCATGGGCTGGGCCACTCGGAGGTTGCCTCTGGGCCGCATGTGGCCCGCGGGCCACCATTTGAATAGCCCTGGTTTAAAGGAAGGAGAGGAAGGCGACGATGCCATAGCCTTTTTAAAGGCTCACCTCCCCGAATGGATTCCTGCACTGAAAGACCGAGAGATCGCCATAGAAAGAGCCCACAGAGTGTACTCCAGCGAACAGAACAGTGCTCAACCGCGCACCATCATCTTCAAGCTACTAAACTATGTTGATCGGCAAGCTATCCTCAAAGGAGCCAGGGTGACCTACCCCGTTAAACACCACCAAGAAAACATCCTCTTTTTCCCGGACTACAGCGTGGAAATGACAAAACGAAGAAAAGTGATGGCTGAGGCGAAGAAAAAGATGGAATCCTTGGGTCTATAGCCTTTCCTCCTCTATCCAGCAACACTCAAGGTAACCCACAATGGTCGTCAGCTACTTCTGAAGTCCCCCACGGAGGCTGCCAGGTTCATAGAAGATCATTTCTCCCTGCTGCCTGAAAGAAGCAACTCCATGGATACTGCACCACCTGCTTCAGACACCTCACCCCCCAACTCAAACATCGCGACCAGACTTCGGGCTAGGCCTACTGGATATCTTGGTAACGCTATAAGCCAGAGGTTATGCTACTAATTTAAAACGAACTGCAATAAAGGAGTGATGTGTTTGTATTATCTTGATTTGGGGTTATAGACTCATTTTCCAGGCCCAGCCGCGGATGAGCAGTCCACCACTGAACTGAACACTTTACACTAACCACAGCATCATAGGCTGGGCCATTTAAATTTAAATGTAAATTTGAATTTTACTTTTTTTGTTCATTTATATCGCATAACATTTGCGCTGACAGTTAACCTGAGTGTTGTTGTCTATGCTAACCCATTCATTACTCTTGTTTTGGATTAACTAGAAAAATAGCAATAGCGATTGGCCAGATGTGCCGCTATGGAGAAGTCATGTTATCGAAATAGCATTATTTTGGGTTGCAAACCAGGGGAATTATAGTTAACCCCCGCGGTTTGTTAGTTCTTTCGTTTGTTCATTGTTTACTGTTGTTTGTATTAGGGAAAGTTCTGCTCATTTTTGTTGTAGGTACACACAGTCCCTTTTAGGACTACGAATCCCATCAACCAACTTCCGCGATGACCTATGTCACGCCTGGGCGGGATCACCTACGTCACATCCTCCATGACTCTATAAGTGACTCCATAAACTTCCGTTCTTTCTCTTTGGTGCTGTGAACCTTGTGGGTCAACAGACATAAAGAGACCTGCTCATCAAAACACCCAAGATAAAGACGTCTTTCTTGCAAGTAAAAGAGATTTAGCGCACTTTCGTGTTTTCCGCTGGCCACGGTAAAAATACTACTTAAGTGCGCCGTTTCACTCATTTTGAGTTACAACCGGTTTTTTATTTGTTCATTATAAGTAACGTTACGACTGCAGCCCAAAGCAGTTTAATTAAAAGTTAGAAGCGACCGGATTCCTTCTGACTTAATCGCTGTGCACATTGTTTGATCAGAGACTTTTCCTCACGAACGCTGAAGTTCGGACCAAGAAATTCTCTGCGCTTTCACGGAAGCCTCCACGAGCTCTGTGAACTCCAGAAGTTTCGGAACATCTCTGCATTCATACATAGGAGCAAAATACTGGAAGTAAGACTGGCATTTTGGGCAAAAACTAGTCTTAGGAATTAGTTTTATGAAGTGGTGTGAATTTAAACTCAGGAACTGTTTATTGTGCACACTGTAGATACTCAGAGTGTTGAATTGAGCATTGTTCTATGTTCTCTCAGTTGTTGTTTTTTTATAGATAGGTTGTTGCATGCTTTCTCTCTATCCTCCCTAACACCTTTAATTTCATTATTACACATATTTTGACCTCATCAAGATTTCAGTGGATTTAGTAATGTTATAAGCTAGTGAACTAGCAATCTGGGCTAATCCCTTTGTCTCAAGCCACGTGCTAATTCTTTTGTCCCGAGGGACCACGAGGTGGGATCTCCACCTTCCCCCCCACATCTCAGATAACACACACACACACACACACACACACACACACACACACACACACACACACACACATATATCACTGATGACCATTTGAATGTATTCAACTGCTATTACCCATTTTTATCATTGTTATAATAAATTTAATTAATTTGTAAATGGTGTCTGTGTTGCTACTATATACTGGAAGTCACACAATCTCAAAGAACTCCCGAGTTGCCTTCAGTGTGCTATTGGCTGTAGCTTTTATGTAATGCGGTGGGTGATGCATTGTTGCTGCATTGGTAGTGATCATAATAGTTTGGAAAATACCATGAATTAGCTGTTTGGTAATTTATTATTAAGCACCAAGGTTGATGGTATTGTTGATGGGACTGATTTAATGGGACTGATTTACTGATTTAGTGAGACTGATTTGGTGATTTAATGAGACTGATTTAATGATTTAATGAGATTGATCACTTAAGACCAATTGCACCCTACATTGTCTTTACAGTATTACTGTCCAACACCAGGGCTTTGAACCAGAATTTTTTTCCTATTGGTTCGTTCCGAACAGAAACGGAATTTTAACGTTTATTTTATTTTAACGTTAATTAACCGGTTACCATTATTTTTAATAAGCGTTTCTGTTCCGGAACATAAAAAATAATAAAGTTTCTGGTTTCGTTTCTGTTCCATGTGAAATAGAAAAAGTTCCCGGTTTTCGTTTTCGTTCCTTCAACCGGTTCAAAGCCCTGTCCAACACAGACGCATATAGGCCTAGGCTAATGTTGCACTCAGTGCATATCTTAAATTACAGGTTTAACCTTAGATTTCATGGAATTAATTTCTTCAGTCTAACATTTATCAATGGTAAATTGTAATATTTTTACCTGGAATGTTAATGGCCTCAATTCTCCAATCAAACAAACAAAATGCCTTGAATACCTGCACCGCAAGAAAGCAGATATAGCCCTTATTCAAGAATCCCATCTGAAGTCATGCGATATTCACCGCTTCCAGAATAAACACTTTAAAGTGGCAGCAGCTTCTAGCTCAGCTTCTAAAACATGTGGCGTCCTTATTCTAATTAGCAGAAAACTTCCATTAAGTATAGAAACAAGGGGGGGGAGATACTGATGGCTGTATGACTTATTTGCTGGGCTCATGGAACAATGTCAAACTGGCTCTTGTCTCTCTTTATGCCCCAAACGAGTTCGATCCTGCTTTTTTCCCGAAAATTACAGAACTCATATTAAATTTAGCAGGTTACGAGCTCATTATTGGGGCTGACATGAATGCGGTCTGTGACCCCGCTTTAGATAAATCTCACGTGGCCCCTGTACACCGCAGTTCCAGAAGCCTGAACGCTTTCATCGCTGACTTGAACTTGTGCGATATCTGGCGCTTCGCGAACGACAATCAAAGAAATTACACATTCTTTTCGTCAAGGCATAAAACGTATTCCCGAATAGATTATCTTCTGCTATCTAACACCCTCATTCAGGACACAAAAACAGTTGACATATTACCAATTCTATTATCTGACCATTCTCCTGTTTTCTGCAACTTAACACTCCGCTCCAGCTGGCATTTTAATTCATCGCTCCTGCAAAGTGACAGCTTCATTTTACATCTTAAAAGCAATTTAACGATATTTATTGAAATGAATCAGAATTCTGCAAACCCGCAGATACTATGGTTTCTGAGAGGCAACTGAAAATGTTTTCTGAGAGGCAACTGTATTTCGTATGCATCCTTTAGGAATAAATCCAGAATAAAGGCATCTGAAGAACTTGAGACGAAAATAATATCTTTGGAAAGTGAACTAAAACAGTCTTTTACTCAACAGAATGCAAAACTCCTAGACTCACTTAAATCAGAATACCATGCATTACAACTTGAGAAAGCAGAGTTTATCATTCACCGCACTAAATCGAATTACTATTACAATGGGGAACGGCCTAGCAAACTTCTTGTTTTAAGACTCAAACACAATGAGGCTACGTCCACTATAACTGCTGTTAAATGTTTTGATTACTAAACCTGAAGACATAAATACCGTCTTTAAAGATTATTACATAAATCTCTATAGCTCAGAATCCATTTCAGACCAAAATAAATGCAATGAATTTCTTGCTGGCCTAAATCTCCCAAAGCTTAACCAGTCACAAATCCAGGCTCTTGATGCACCCATAACAATGAAGGAGTTAAAGTCAGCACTGGACTCCATGCAGAAGGGCAAGTCTCCAGGCCTAGATGGCCTCACACCAGAACTTTATTCTGAGCTCTGGGAAATTGTTGGCCCTCATATCTTAAATTCATTCAATTATACAATTGATCATGGCTCCCTACACAGGGATCAAAACACTGCTTTAATGTCCCTACTACTCAAAAAAGGGAAAGACCCACATTTGTACAGTAGCTTTCGCCCCATCTCACTCATCTCCACTGATGCAAAGTTGGATGCAAAGGTGATCTCTAAACGTCTTGAGACAGTTACGGATGAACTGATTCACTACGACCAGACAGGTTTTGTCTGTGGTAGACTAGCCTCTGATAATATTAGGTGTTTACTTAACATAATTGATGTCTCCTTCTGATTCAAAGAATCCTGTGCGGTCTTCTCTCTGGATGCGGAAAAAGCTTTTAACCGCATAGAGTGGAGCTACTTGTGGTCAGTTCTTGAATAATTTGGATTTGGTAGTCAGTTCATACACATGATACAGGTTTTATATAATGAATCTACTGCAACAGTCTCTACAGGACAACAGTGCTCCAATCCCTTCAGACTTCAAAGAGGCACCTGGCAAGGCTGTCCTCTCTCCCCACTGCTTTTTCTTGAGCCCTTAGCCCAGACCATCAGATTAGATACTGTCCTCTCCCCAATTTCTGTCAAAGGCATAAATCATCATCTCTCTCTGTATGCGGATGATATTGCTCTTTATATTTCAGATTTAGTACAGTCAATCCCAAGATGTCTCCAGATCTTCAATGACTTCAGTAAACTAAGTGGATATAAAATAAGTTGGTCCAAATCTGTCCTAATGCCCCTTAATGATGCAGTCAAAAAGACTTGTACACCATCTCATATACAGTTAGGTCCATATGTATTTGGACACTGACACAAATTGTTTTTTTTTTACCTGTTTACTGAAACATATTCAAGTTATAGTTATATAATGGACATGGACATAAAGTCCAGACTTTCAGCTTTCACTTGAGGGTATCCACATTAAAACTGGATGAAGGGTTTAGGAGTTTCAGCTCCTTAACATGTGCCACCCTGTTTTTAAAGGGACCAAAATTAATTGGACAATTGACTCAAAGGCTATTTCATGGACAGGTGTGGGCAATTCCTTCGTTATGTCATTCTCAATTAAGCAGATAAAAGGCCTGGAGTTGATTTGAGGTGTGGTGCTTGCATTTGGAAGATTTTGCTCTGAAGAAAACATGCGGTCAAAGGAGCTCTCCATGCAGGTGAAACAAGCCATCCTTAAGCTGCGAAAACAGAAAAAACCATCTGAGAAATTGCTACGATATTAGGAGTGGCAAAATCTACAGTTTGGTACATCCTGAGAAAGAAAGAAAGCACTGGTGAACTCATCAATGCAAAAAGACCTGGATGCCCACAGAAGACAACAGTGGTGGATGATCGCAGAATAATTTCCATGGTGAAGAGAAACCCCTTCACAACAGCCAACCAAGTGAACAACACTCTCCAGGAGGTAGGCGTATCAATATCCAAATCTACCATAAAGAGAAGACTGCATGAAAGTAAATACAGAGGGTTCACTGCATGGTGCAAGCCACTCATAAGCCTCAAGAATAAACAGGCTAGATTGGACTTTGCTAAAAAAACATCTAAAAAAGCCAGCACAGTTCTGGAAGAACATTCATTGGACAGATGAAACCAAGATCAACCTCTACCAGAATGATGTAAAGAAAAAAGTATGGCGAAGGCGTGGTACAGCTCATGATCCAAAGCATACCACATCATCTGTAAAACACGGCGAAGGCAGTGTGATGGCTTGGGCATGCATGGCTGCCAGTGGCACTGGGTCACTAGTGTTTATTGATGATGTGACACAGGACAGAAGCAGCCGGATGAATTCTGAGGTATTCAGAGACGTACTGTGTGCTCAAATCCAGCCAAATGCAGCCAAACTGATTGGTCGGCGTTTCATAATACAGATGGACAATGACCCAAAACATAAATCCAAAGCAACCCAGGAGTTTATTAAAGCAAAGAAGTGGAATATTCTTGAATGGCCAAGTCAGTCACCTGATCTCAACCCAATTGAGCAGCATTTCACTTGTTAAAG
Organism: Neoarius graeffei; assembly: GCF_027579695.1. Taxonomy (NCBI): domain Eukaryota; kingdom Metazoa; phylum Chordata; class Actinopteri; order Siluriformes; family Ariidae; genus Neoarius; species Neoarius graeffei. The sequence goes on along the minus strand of NC_083572.1, from coordinate 3,741,856 downwards.
ACTAAACTTCAGACAGAAAGGCCCACAAACAAACAGCAACTGAAAACCGCTGCAGTAAAGGCCTGGCAGAGCATTAAAAAGGAGGAAACGCAGCGTCTGGTGATGTCCATGAGTTCAAGACTTCAGGCAGTCATTGCCAACAAAGGGTTTTCAACCAAGTATTAGAAATGAACATTTTATTTACAATTATTTAATTTGTCCAATTACTTTTGAGCCCCTGAAATGAAGGGATTGTGTTTAAAAAATGCTTTAGTTCCTCACATTTTTATGCAATCATTTTGTTCAACCCACTGAATTAAAGCTGAAAGTCTGAACTTCAACTGCATCTGAATTGTTTTGTTCAAAATTCATTGTGGTAATGTACAGAACCAAAATTAGAAAAATGTTGCCTCTGTCCAAATATTTATGGACCTAAAGGCCAATTTATGCTGACAACCCAGTCCTCGCAGATAGCATCGCAGACAGTGTCTGCGTAGCCCCCCCACCTTCGCAGACGCTCTGTGCGCACCTCCCAAAAATTGTGACCACCACAGAAGCCTCGCAGACAGCGTCGCAGACAAGAGGGCTCTGATTGGTCCACTCTACATCCGCTGCACACGCACTTCCGCTTCCCTACTTTCCCGGTTTGGTTTGTTTTCACGACCGGCATTTTTAAAAACACGAGCGAAGATGGAGCAGCACGAAGAGCGGTTGATTGAGGAAGTACGTACATCTATATGACTCCAGTTCTAGTCATTATAAAAAAAAAAAAGTTCTAGTCATTATAAGTAACCGGAGGATAAACACTCCACTAACCACACCCACCAACTACTCCTAGCGACTTCGCGCCCCCTTGCATTGTGCTGGTGAATAACATCGCGCACGCCTATGACTCCCCGCTCAACGATAAATTACAACTGTCTGCGAAAAGCTATCTGCGAAAGCCTTGTCGCAAGAGCATGCAGAGGCCTTAACTGTACCTGTCGTTTCTGAACTCACATATTTGGGAATACGAATATCTGGGTCACTTCAGCATATTGTAAAACAGAACTACACACTGATATTTGATAATATTAAGTATGACTTGCAGAGATGGGCACTGTTAAGTCTAACAATACAAGGTCGAATTGCCACTGCAAAAATGAATATTCTTCCGAGGTTAAATTTCATATATGCTCTGCCGCCACTTTCTCCTCCTCAAACATTTTTCTCTGAACTGAAATGCCTAATTTGTTCATTTATCTGGAACAATAAATGTCCAAGAATTAAAATTTCAACACTACAGCAGCCTAAAGACAAAGGAGGTCTCTCCCTCCCAAACTTCAAACTGTATTTTTGGGCGTTCCAGATAAAATCCCTCAGAGTTTGGATGGATACAAGCTCAAAAGTGATGTGGCGAAGCCTAGAGGAACAATCTGTCCATCCTCACCGTCTTGGAATTCCAAAGGGTCAGTCTAAAACCAAGTATAACTATATTGTTCTTAACTTACTGAACATATGGCATGACATTGAAAATTATATGGGTAGCTCACTCAGACTCACCAATCAGTCTCCTCTATGGAAACATTGCAATCTTCTGACTGACAAACCCTTCACTTGTAAATCTTGGGTTGACAAAGGTGTCATTCTTTTAAAAGACATCTTTAATGAGAATGGCCTCAGAACATTCCAGGACATAAGACACTGTTACTCACTACCTGCTTCTTCTTATTTTATGTATCTCAGATTAAGATCTATGCTTCGAGCATATGGTGCTCCTTGGGGGAAGAATATCCCTCCTCATCCACTGTCAAAATGGCTACTCCCAAATATAGATAGATCTGTTTCACCTATAGGTATACAGGGACTTACTGGCTCACACCTACAAGCCACCCCCTGTTAATTTAATATGGGACAAAGAGTTGATTAGGTATGGGTCCACTCCCAACTGGACGTGGATATGGGAGGGCATCCCTTCATTGTCCAAGAATCCTGCGCATCAGTTAATTCATTTCAAACTGATACACAGAGCCTACACTACACCGTACCTACTGCACAAAATGGGACGAATCTCAAGCCCTCTATGCACACATTGTAATTCTGATCAAATAGGCACATACTTTCACATGTTTTGGGTGTGTCCTCCAATATCAACATTTGGGGATTTTGTGTCACAGACAATATCAGACATTATCCACACAGATTGTCCAAAAACACCTTGTTTATGCTTATTGAATGATGACTGTTCTTTAGACTTTAGCATTACTCAACGGCGAACCCTGTGTACCGGATTGACAGCTGCGAAAAAAAAAACCATTCTAAAGCACTGGTTTAATCCCCAGTTACCCATGAACTCTAACTGGCTCTCTGATTTTAAAAATATTGCACTGCTAGAACGCTCCACCGCTAGAATCAATACAGCTAAACCTCATACCATTACCTCTTGGAACATTGTTATAGAAGAACTTTCTGAAAAACTGCAAGTGTCTGTATTTTAATTTTTGATGGCTGTAGATCTGCTAGGTTTTATTTATCTATTTTTTATTTTTTATGAGCTCACTTTCCCTGGTGTATATAGTTTTCTTCTGGTCTTCTGTCTTCTGTACTTATCTGCTCAATAAAAATTGTTGATTACAAAAAAAAAGTAAAAGCAGAAGAATCTCATCTCATTATCTGTAGCCGCTTTATCCTGTTCTACAGGGTCGCAGGCAAGCTGGAGCCTATCCCAGCTGACTACGGGCGAAAGGCGGGGTACACCCTGGACAAGTCGCCAGGTCATCACAGGGCTGACGCATAGACACAGACAACCATTCACACTCACATTCACACCTACGCTCAATTTAGAGTCACCAGTTAACCTAACCTGCATGTCTTTGGACTGTGGGGGAAACCGGAGCACCCGGAGGAAACCCACGCGGACACGGGGAGAACATGCAAACTCCACACAGAAAGGCCCTCGCTGGCCACAGGGCTCGAACCCGGACCTTCTTGCTGTGAGGCGACAGCACTAACCACTACACCACCATGCCACCCAAGTAGAAGAATGTAAGGTATTAAATTTATACCCAAGCATGATTGAGATATGGACTCTGATTAGTGAGAAGGTGTTGATTAATTCTCTCTAACAGCAGCTCTGACAGTAGTGCAGGTTTATATAGGGAGGGAAAGTAATCTCATCGCCCCCTACTGGATGCGTTCCAACCTCTATGGCAAAACGAATGGGAATATCTTTTCAAAAAAGTTACATTTCGGGTTACACTTCAAAGTTAAGACAATGGCTTCCATATGTTGTGCGTGTCGGGCAGCTCTATCGATCCTGGTGATCATACTTTATTTTTTCCACCGATTTGAATTGTTTTGAATGTTTTTTAATAAGCTGATCAAAGACTACACGGACCCGACGTCGCATATGTGCCGTCACCGCAAGTCTAGCACCTTTCCAAATCTGTAGCAGGTAGCGGCCGGCGAGTAGCCTACATCAACATGCCGATTTGTATAGCGTGGTTGGCAGAGTATTTCTGTACCAATAAGAAATGCATCCCTCGTGGGGAGAACCATTACAGATCAGGGCCGGTCGTGGGATAGCTAAGCCTACTGCTGACGTAATATGAGCGACTCTGACTAGACAGTTTGGTTGTAGTCCGTTTCTGACAGGTTAGGCGCAATTTCGATCTTTTAAAAGACAGCGAAATTTCACCTGATACTTTCACAGTTAGTAGATAATCCCAACATATGCAACATTTTTTTGGGGTGTACAAGTTCCACGTCATACACTACCGTTCAAAAGTTTGGGGTCACTTTGAAATGTCCTTATTTTTGAAAGAAAAGCACTGTTCTTTTCAATGAAGATCACTTTAAACTAATCAGAAATGCACTCTATACATTGCTAATGTGGTAAATGACTATTCTAGCTGCAAATGTCTGGTTTTTGGTGCAATATCTCCATAGGTGTATAGAGGCCCATTTCCAGCAACTCTCACTCCAGTGTTCTAATGGTACAATGTGTTTGCTCATTGCCTCAGAAGGCTAATGGATGATTAGAAAACCCTTGTACAATCATGTTAGCACAGCTGAAAACAGTTGAGCTCTTTAGAGAAGCTATAAAACTGACCTTCCTTTGAGCAGATTGAGTTTCTGGAGCATCACATTTGTGGGGTCGATTAAATGCTCAAAATGGCCAGAAAAATGTCTTGACTATATTTTCTATTCATTTTACAACTTATGGTGGGAAATAAAAGTGTGACTTTTCATGGAAAACACAAAATTGTCTGGGTGACCCCAAACTTTTGAACGGTAGTGTAACTTCGTGGGATTTTTAAAAAAAATTGGGTCTATGGGATTTTCAATAGTATGGCTCTCGGCTTAGGAACGCTACCACTAGGATCGCTGTGTTTCACTTTCCCCTCCCTATTAATTATGGAAAGAAGGAGTCTCCAGTGTCAGCACTTTGTATCAGTATCAGTCTGAAGTCAAGCTGTAGCTATAACTACAGTGGCATTTCCATGACGATCTACGTTATATTTTGTATTTTTTTCTTATTAACGTTAAGAGAGACGCTGCTGAGGGAATTACAGGAACAGGAACTAACTTGTGTCATGGGCGTTCCACAACATTAAATATCACTATACAGTGATTAAAGGTGTGATGTGATGTTCTTTAATCAATCAAAAAAATCGCAATAGTTGACACATTGCTGTGATATTAGTGCAATAAAACACTTCTGCAGTATGCAGTGGGAACAGGAACTCCGCTTCATCACATCACATTCCGGTCGTTGATTGTTTTCCGATAAGAGCACAGAGACAAAGTGCTTGTTGAGAAAATTGAGACTTCAGATGCTGAAAGTGAGTGAGTGAGTGAGTGAGCTAGCGTTTAACAGTTCAATAGTTAGTTAAAACTGGGTTGTAATCATGTTTCTGGTTTAAAAGATCCATATAATATATTATTATCCATCCAGGACACTTTTTTGATGGAAGAAAAACGTGTTCTATTCCCTTCGAGCGGGTTTCATTCATGTGGCATGCAATATTGTTAGCATATCACTTATCCGACGTGTATTACGTCACTCTACCCAATGGAGAATGAGCGTTGAATATGGTTTACGATATTGCATGGTTGTCAAGGCAACATGACGTCACACGTCGGAGACGTAAAACTTCCACGCTAGCGAGCGACTGGGACAATTTGTAAACAAATGTGGCCGCTAGGTTTGCTTTGTTAAAAAAACGCGGAAGATTTTGAGAGAATTTTGAAAGAGAAAGACACATCGAACACCCGAAAAGAATGTGTATGTATAATATTATAATAATGCCTGACTTTTTTTCGTGGTCTTTCAGATATATTCCATTCAGCTACTCGTCTTCGACGTGTTCAGTATCATGCTATCTGAATGGAATATATCTGATAGACCACGCAAAAAGCCAGCCAATATTATTTAAGATAATGTAACGTGGCTTTGTAGAAACATCCTTCTTGATGGGTTACAATAATAATAAGTTACCGTACATTTACAAAGTGCCTTTCTCAAATTCAAGGTCACTTTACATAGGTCAAGAAAACAAAACAAAGAAAACAGAACACACACACACAAGTTGGTAAAGAGTGCTAAGTTTATGCAATGGTGGAGGAGGAGAAGTGTTCATGAAACAGAAAGGTACTGAGATGAGATTTGAAGAACGGAAGGGAAGAGCAGTCACGGTAGGGTTGAGGGAGGGTCTTCCAAAGATTCAGGGCCATGGCACTGAAGGACCTGTCACCAGGGTAGAGAGTCTGATGCTGGGGGCAGCAAGGAGATGATGGCTAGAAGATCTGATGGGGTGTAAGGTGTCAGAAGATCATGGATGTAAGGATGTCAGGAATTCAGGACAGAAGAAGTAGCCAGTGAAGCTGAGAAAGAATGGAGGTGATAAGAATGGGGGTTGTTGGCCATTTTGGTTTTTCAGATGAACCAAATGTTCATGTAGGATCAGGTCAGAAGATAATCACAGGGGCTTTTAGGCCCAATCCCAATTCTAATTTCTACCCCTCCCCCTCCCCCTTGGCCCTTCCCCTTGAAACTGAGCTACAAGGGATAGGGCTTGAAATTCAACCCCTACGTATTGGGATAGCCCTTCAACGATCGCATACGTCATCGCGTACCTCCGTCAGCGTTTACGTTAGCAAAACGCGACCAAATGCGTCATTGGCTGCGACCAGCCGCTACAGTCAGAGCCAGAACCAGAAATCTCTGCTGGCAGGGTGTGATTTGTTAACTAACACCACTGAATGGGATATCTTTGGCGCTTCGTGCACCACATCCGACAGAATAAGGTGTCAGAACACTCATGTAAACAATAAAAGCGAGAATAACAGAACAAAACGTACGCAGTCAAGCAACCGAAAACAATACTCACTCCCAAAGCTTTTTAGCAGCAGCTTGGATTTCAGAAATCGCTGCTCATTCTCAGCTCGAAAGCGAATCAAGTGGCGTGTTTCCTCTGGATAACAACTTAAAACACGTAAATAATGGAGAAAATACATTTATGACAATCTTTCGCCGCGGGAACCACCATCTTTCTGAAATCCGCATGAAATCTCGCTGAAATCCGCATGGCATTGTGGGAAATCACTCAAACCCCTTCGTTCGGAGTCAGCTCCAGGAAAATCTCCGTTTGGAGGGGTACAGAAGCCCTACCCCTTCCCCTACCCCTCCGCGTTAACTGGGATTGGGATACCCCTACCCCTTCACGTGAACGCGCAAAATGGAGGGGAAGGGCCAAGGGGTTGGTCCAAGGGGTGAAATGGGATTCGGCCTTAGTGTCAGGAAATGGCGAGTTTGGATCCTGACAAATCCACAGTGTTGGTATTGTGGAAATTACAGCGTGGCAGCAGCGAATCCAGGAGAAAAATGGAATAAAGCACTTCCCTGCTGCACTGATTGGAATTTTCTGTAAATATATCATCCTTTTTCATCATTTCTCACAAAGAACCCCATCACATTTTGCTTGCTGGTAATAGTGGCGCAATAGCAGGGAGATGAAACATAAATGAGATCATTGTCTTTATCCTTTTCAGTGAAGCTTCTTTCCTCATCATCGGTTTAAACCTTCATCCTGTGATCAGTCGCAGTGAGAGCAAGTTTAGAGAGAGGAATCTTCTCTGTAGCGCTGGTTAGGTGAAGATTACAGCATGACATTGTGGAAAAGCAGCAGGAATACGAGAGTCTTTATTAAATCAGAGAATGCCTGGGGATTGTTCTGGCACTTGAATGAATAAAAATCACACTCAGAGGAAATCGAAGCAAGGAACGTCTTCTGTTTAAAAATGAGCACTGGCCACTTTAATAGGAGCTTGTTCTTGAGTCTAAGGTCCCTGTTCTTGGCTGCAGGAGTGGAACCCAATGTGTTTTTCTGTCTGCTGTTGCATGCTGAGATGCTTTTCTGCTCACCACGGTTGTACAGAGTGATTATATGAGTTACTATAGCCTTCCTGGCAGCTCAAACCAAAGACGTTTCCACCCACTCACTCACTCAATGATTTTTGCACCATTCTGTGTAAACTCTAGACAGCGTTGCTGTTGTGTGTGAAAACCCCAGGAGATCAGCAGTTTCTGAAATACTCAAACCAGTCCATCTGGCTCAAATCAACACCCACGCCACAGTGAAAGAAAGTCACGCTTTGAGATCACAATTTTTGGATTGGCTGATAAGAAAACTGTGTAAAACAGCAGGTGGATGTACTGTATGGGCGTTCCTGCTGGCTCTTATTTATATTATCTGACAGTTACACTTTGTTATAATTAAGTACATTCACCAAATAGCTAGTGAACTTGAGGGCGAGGTACGAGCTAGGTATGTAACCACAGTCGAGCTCGTTATCATAGACAGCTGGTTATAATTTGTATTTATAATCCATCTGATGAATAATAAATCACTCTGTTTCATGCTGTTATGGGAAAACAATCAACGACAGGGTGGCGCGATGAAGCAGAGTTCCTGTTCTTGTAATGTCGTACAGTGTCAACTTCACCAGGTTTTATTCTTCTGTTCATTATTATTATTATTATTATTAATATTATTCGAGCAGCCGCCGTACAAGTCCCTGTGAACGAGCTGTTCCTATAGAAACGATGATGTATTCAAACAAGCACATGACTACAGGATATGTAAACCTGCGTCACAGGTAATTAATCAAAACCTTCGGACCAATCGGAATCCAGAATTCAACAGCGCTGTAGTAGAAACTCCAAACAAACCACTCGTGCTTGGCTCTGGTTTGAGTCGTAGCACGAAAGCATCTCGAGACCAGTGTTTCATGTCACAGTTTTGTTTTCTCTCGTCTCTATAGCAACACCTTCTCCTTCCCATCATCACCTTTCACACAAATATGCCTTAATTAGACACAGACAGGTAAAAAAGGGACTCGGTTTCTTCAGTCCAGAAAGTCAGAACTAGCTTGACATTCACAAATTAAATCATAATGAGCTTCCAACATAAGACCATAACACCACCACACACCACCAGGCACCACTACACAATACCAGGCACCACCACGCACCACCACACACCACTACGCAACACCACACACCACTACGCACCACCACACACCACCAGGCACCACCACGCACCACCACGCACCACTACGCAACACCACACACCACTACGCACCACCACACACCACCAGGCACCACCACGCACCACCACGCACCACTACGCAACACCACACACCACTACGCACCACCACACACCACCAGACACCACCACGCACCACCACGCACCACCACACACCACCACGCACCACCAGACACCACCACACACCACCAGGCACCACCACGCACCACCACACACCACCACGCACCACCAGACACCACCACACACCACCACACACCACCAGGCACCACCACGCACCACCACACACCACCAAGCACCACCATAAAGTATGTGATCTGCTGAAGTCAGGAGTTCAGTGGAAACTCTGTCCAGCCTCAGGGATTTGTTTTGTTGTCATTAAAAATCTGAAATATCTCCCCACATTTTCTGCCACTTCAGTAAGAAATATCTCATCGTTGTAAAGATGTAAGAGTATGACAGTTTTCCCATCATCACCTTTCACACAAATATGCCTTAATTAGACACAGAGAGGTAAAAAAGGGACTCAGTTTCTTCAATCCAGAAAGTCAGAACTAGCTTGACATTCACAAATTAAATCATAATGAGCTTCCAACATAAGACCATAACACCACCATACACCACCACGCACCACCAGGCACCACTACGCACCACCACGCACCACTACGCACCACCAGGTACCACTACGCACCACCACGCACCACCAGGCACCACTACACACCACCAGGCACCACTACACACCACCAGGCACCACCACACACCACCAGACACCACCACACACCACCAGGCACCACTACGCACCACCAGGCACCACTACGCACCACCAGGCACCACTACGCACCACCAGGCACCACCAGGCACCACCACGCACCACCAGACACCACCACGCACCACCACGCACCACCAGGCACCACCAGGCACCACTACGCACCACCAGGCACCACTACGCACCACCACGCACCACCAGACACCACCACGCACCACCAGGCACCACCACACACCACCAGGCACCACTACGCACCACCAGGCACCACTACGCACCACCACGCACCACCAGACACCACCACGCACCACCAGGCACCACTACGCACCACCACGCACCACTACGCACCACCAGGTACCACTACGCACCACCACGCACCACCAGGCACCACTACGCACCACCAGGCACCACCACGCACCACCAGACACCACCACGCACCACCACGCACCACCAGGCACCACCACACACCACCAGGCACCACTACGCACCACCAGGCACCACTAAGCACCACCAGGCACCACTACGCACCACCACGCACCACCAGACACCACCACGCACCACCACGCACCACCAGGCACCACCACACACCACCAGGCACCACTACGCACCACCAGGCACCACTACGCACCACCACGCACCACCAGACACCACCACGCACCACCATAAAGTATGTGATCTGCTGAAGTCAGGAGTTCAGTGGAAACTCTGTCCAGCCTCAGGGATTTGATTTGTTTTGTTTTGTTGTCATTAAAAATCTGAAATATCTCCCCACTTTTTCTGCCACTTCAGTAAGAAATATCTCATCATTGTAAAGATGTAAAAGTATGACAGTTTTCACACTCCTCTACCACATTCCACCACCAAGGTCTAATTTGCATTTAGATCATTTTTACTTATTTTTTCTGTAGTTAAAGCTGTGTTTCATTCTGGATCAGCTGCTTTTGAAGCATTTTAGCCAAATAGGAGCTACAACAGACATAGCATTCGGAACATCATCATCATCATCATCATGTTCACTGAGTACAAACAATGACCTCAGTGAACTACCATGAGTGATGGTGGAACTGTAAACAAGGGTGAGACAGTACAGTAAAAACCAAGCATGTTCTTGTATATAAAACAAAAACCCAACGGCTTTTGTTGCTCTTTCTTTCTGAGAACCACTTTTCCAAAAAACAAAACCTTCCCATGTGAGTATCACGCTGTGGTTCTGAGCTGAAAGAGAGTGTGTGTGTGAGGAAACATGATGAAGAAGAAGAAACATGTCTGCAGTGCTGCTGAGCCAGAAATAGAACATCGTCTGGTTTATTTGTGGTCAGCAGTGCCGTGTTCTTCTGCGCGTTTGATAGCTGCTGTGTGATGAAGTTAGGAGTGCTGTAGTGTGATTCATGGCGAGTCCACAGCGAGGAGGGTGTGAAGTTTTTAGGGAGTTGCAGCCAGACACAAAAGGAATGAGAGCCACTGGAGTAAAGGACTAAACCAGGTGAAAGAAAAGAACAGGAAGGAATCTGGCAATAGGCAGAAATTACACCACTCTCGGAGCATTTTAATGGATCTTTCGAAAATGTCAGCGTTGTGATACATCGAGAAAATAAAACGAAAGTTTTTTTGTTTTGTTTTTGGAATAAAAATTTCTTCATTTTTTTTTCCCAAAAATACTATTGCCAGGTTGCAGGCACTTACAGATGTATAGTGGGGCAAAAAAGCATTTAGTCACCAATTGTGCAAGTTCTCCCACTTAAAAAGATGAGAGAGGCCTGTAATTTTCATCATAGGTACACTTCAACTATGAGAGACAGAATGAGAAAAAAAAATCCAGAAAATCACATTGTCTGATTTTTAAAGGATTTATTTGCAAATTATGGTGGAAAATAAGTATTTGGTCAATAACAAAAGTTCATCTCAATACTTTGTTATAACCCTTTGTTGGCAATGACAGAGGTCAAACGTTTTCTGTAAGTCTTCAGAAGGTTCTCATACACTGTTGCTGGTATTTTGGCCCATTCCTCCATGCAGATCTCCTCTAGAGCAGTGATGTTTTGGGGCTGTCGCTGGGCAACACGGACCTTCAACTCCCTCCAAAGATTTTCTATGGGGTTGAGATCTGGAGACTGGCTAGGCCACTCCAGGACCTTGAAATGCTTCTTATGAAGCCACTCCTTCGTTGCCCGGGCGGTGTGTTTGGGATCATTGTCATGCTGAAAGACCCAGCCACGTTTCATCTTCAATGCCCTTGCTGATGGAAGGTTTTCACTCAAAATCTCATGATACATGGCCCCATTCATTCTTTCCTTTACACGGATCAGTCGTCCTGGTCCCTTTGCAGAAAAACAGCCCCAAAGCATGATGTTTCCACCCCCATGCTTCACAGTAGGTATGGTGTTCTTTGGATGCAACTCTGCATTCTTTCTCCTCCAAACATGACAAGTTGAGTTTTTACCAAAAAGTTCTATTTTGGTTTCATCTGACCATATGACATTCTCCCAATCCTCTTCTGGATCATCCAAATGCTCTCTAGCAAACTTCAGACGGGCCTGGACATGTACTGGCTTAAGCAGGGGGACACGTCTGGCACTGCAGGATTTGAGTCCCTGGCAGCATAGTGTGTTATTGATGGTAGCCTTTGTTACTTTGGTCCCAGCTCTCTGCAGGTCATTCACTACGGTAGGTCCCCCTGTGTGGTTCTGGGATTTTTGCTCACCGTTCTTGTGATCATTTTGACCCCACAGGGTGAGATCTTGTGTGGAGCTCCAGATTGAAGGAGACTATCAGTGGTCTTGTATGTCTTCCATTTTCTAATAATTGCTCCCACAGTTGATTTCTTCACACCAAGCTGCTTACCTATTGCAGATTTAGTCTTCCCAACCTGGTGCAGGTCTACAGTTTTGTTTCTGGTGTCCTTTGACAGCTCTTTGGTCTTGGCCATAGTGGAGTTTGGAGTGTGACTGTTTGAGGTTGTGGACAGGTGTCTTTTATACTGATAACGAGTTCAAACAGGTGCCATTAATACAGGTAACGAGTGGAGGACAGAAGAGCCTCTTAAAGAAGAAGTTACAGGTCTGTGAGAGCCAGAAATCTTGCTTGTTTGTAGGTGACCAAATACTTATTTTACCGAGGAATTTACCAATTAATTCATTAAAAATCCTACAATGTGATTTCCTGGATTCTTTCCCCCCATTCTGTCTCTCATAGTTGAAGTGTACCTATGATGAAAATTACAGGCCTCTCTTATCTTTTTAAGTGGGAGAACTTGCACAATTGGTGGCTGACTATACTTTTTTTGCCCCACTGTATGTGAGGGGAGAGCAGGGAATGCAGACTGGCAAACAAATCCAAAAGGCTAGACGAACTCGAAGTCGAGGGACAGGCAGGGGTCGATCGATCGGCAGACAGAGTGATAAGGGCTAGACTAAAGAGTAACAAGAAAGAGACAATAACGAGGATCAAGAACACGATAAGGCGGGCAGAATAACAAGGCTTAGTATGACAGGTAAGACACTTAACAATATTTCACATCAAGTGAGTGTGGGAGAGGTGTTTATATAGCATGGGCTGATAAACCAGGTGTAATTAATAGACAGGTGATAGAGGGCGCTGTGGTTCTTGGGTGTTGTAGTTCAAATCGGCTATGTTTGTAGTCTGACTGGAAGTGGCGCTCTCTATTGCGTTACTGACAACTATGTGAAAATTGAATCGTAAATCAAATCAAATCGTGAATCGAGTGAATCGTTACATGTCTAATGATATTTCAGACAAATTTCACCAGCTACCGAATGGTGTACAATCCACAGTAGAAGAACAAAATCAACAAATGATCAACAGCAATAAGCCATATCTTTTTAAAAAAGTTTGCAAGCGACCTTCCTGCAGTCAAGGTGCCAAGGTGTATAGTGTATGTATGACGTGCTATAATTTATATACATATAGAGGATATTACATGATTGCATGAAGATATGAAGTTTATCTTCGAGTGCTGAATGTATATATCATGAATGAGCGAAACAAACAAGTGAAATATTTTCAACACGAGAAGATAAACTTCATATCTTCAAGCCACGTATAATGTTCTTTATATTATATGGACACATCCACAAAAATAAATAAATAAATAAATAAATAAGTGAATCAAAAGAAATTTAATTTTGAACCAGTTCACCATTTTGACAACGTTGCGAGAAAACACCGGGAGTGACATCATCGGAGTGAAATATTGGGAATTATTATCCATACAGAACACTTTTTCAATGGAAGAAAAACGTGTTCTATTCCCTTCGAGCAGGTTTCATTCATGTGGTTTGATAGCATGCGATATTGTTAGCATATCACTTATCCGACGTGTATTACATCACTCTACCCAATGGAGAATGAGCGTTGAATATGGTTTACGATATTGCATTGCATGGTTGTCAAGGCATAAAACTTCCACACTCATGGGCGACTGGGACAATTTGTAAACAAACATGGCTACCAGGTTTGCGTTGTTAAAAAAATATGGAAGAGTTTAAGAGAGATTTTTTAAGAGAAAGATGCATCGAACACCCGAAAGGAATGTATAATAATAATAATAATAATAATAATAATAATAATAATAATGGATGGCACGGTGGTGTAGTGGTTAGCGCTGTCGCCTCACAGCAAGAAGGTCTGGGTTCGAGCCCCGGGGCTGGCGAGGGCCTTTCTGTGTGGAGTTTGCATGTTCTCCCCGTGTCCGCGTGGGTTTCCTCCGGGTGCTCCGGTTTCCCCCACAGTCCAAAGACATGCAGGTTAGGTTAACTGGTGACTCTAAATTGAGCGTAGGTGTGAATGTGAGTGTGAATGGTTGTCTGTGTCTATGTGTCAGCCCTGTGATGACCTGGCGACTTGTCCAGGGTGTACCCCGCCTTTCACCCGTAGTCAGCTGGGATAGGCTCCAGCTTGCCTGCGACCCTGTAGAACAGGATAAAGCGGCTACAGATAATGAGATGAGATGAGAATAATAATAATAATAATTTTGGCTGGCTTTTTTCCATGGTCTATTGGATATATTCCATTCAGCTACTCGTCTTCGACTCGTTCAGTATCATGCTAGCTGAATGGAATATACTATCTGATAGACCATGAAATAAACCCAGCCAACATTATTTAAATATGTCACTCAGATCTGTGATGTATTTCGTATGAAAAATGCGAGTTTTTCAACACGAGAAGATAAACTTCATATCTTCAAGCCAGCGCGTGATTTTCTTTTTATTATATCGACAAACAAAAAGTAAACAAATTTATCAAAACAATTCGTCGATTTCCTCACAAGTGACAGATAGAGATTTATGTCATGGTTTTGGTTCTCCATGTCCCAGATGGAGCTCGGATGAAAAATACCAGTGGGGAGTGACGTATTTCCCAGTAAAACACTCGTATCTCTATAATATATACATGTATATTCATTACTACTGGGTAAAAATGCAACCTACAGCAAATCCCCTACAATGGTGAAAGAACCTAATCACAAAACAGGTCATCATATTTCCTTTATTATTATTATTATTATTATTATTATTATTATTATTATTAAGACCTGACCAGATAAAGTTATCACCAGCACTCTGGTACTCAACCTTGAAGTGTTCAAAGGTTCTCTAAACTCAAAAGTAATCATCCCGTCCCCTCAGAGCGGATTATTCTCCTGATTACCGAAATTCTCTGACAGGATCACGTCTTTGAACGAGATTCCACAAGGGCATTCATTTCCCCGTCTCTTTGTCTTTTTCATCAAGTCCTCTGTTAACAGCGGCTTGCATAAATCACAACCTGGAACTGGAATGAAGACACAAGTGCACGAATAGCAGTGTTGTGTTGTTATGGTGAAATAATGAACAGTGGGGTGGTGTGATAGAGCAGATCCTGTCACAGCCATGAAGTTGATTATTTTCCAAAAATCTGATATTGTCTTAAAGCTCATAGGCAACGGTTTTAATTTTATGCACAATTGAAACTTTATATGTTAAAAAACCCTCTGTAATTTTCTTCTGGTCCCAAGAAGTATTGTTAATAAGTAATAATTAAAATAAGTTAGCGCGGATCGTGGCGAATTTCTGCTCGGCGATTTTCGTGACCACTCGGCGCGTGACGTCATTTAAGTCAAACAAACCGCTTGAGTTGAGTCCACTTCCGTTTACTTACATTGCCGTTCGGCTTGAGTGCAGACGTGCGTTCAGGAATTTCCAAAGAAAAACCCCCATGCCTTACTGTAGTGCAGTGAACTGTAACAATGGGACCGGTTCAGGAAGAAGTTTTTACCTTTTTCCGAGAGAGGAGAAGAGGCAGAGAGAGTGGATTGGCTTTTTCCAGAAGAGGAGAAGAGGCGGAGAGAGTGGATTGTGCGCGTGAAACAAAATCAAGCAGTCAAAGAAGAAACGGAGCAGCAACGCTCAAGCAAAAAGGAGAAGATTGGAGGTAAACATTTTTACCTTTGCTTGCAATTGACAAGTCAAGAATCCTGAGGGATCCTGTACAATCATTGTGGAAATGAGACAAAGGGATATTTCCTCGCTTAGAGTCGGCTATAAATAGTATAATGCCGCGGATGGCAGGCTAATGTGGCCTAACGGCGCGCTGTCCAGTAATCGTTCCCTATATCCACTAGGGAGGGCGGTTTAATTATTCTTCAAAAGGGCTCTTATTTAGTATTATGACGAAAGTAGGAATTTATCATAACTACCAGGATAAATCGTTTGGGCGCGAGTCTTGTTGAGGTCCGGGGTCACTGCGATCAGAGTCGGCCGAGTCGCTGTCCGATTCCGAGGCCGCGCGGTCAAACCAGTGAGACACATTCACCGATTGCTTGGCAACAGCCATAGGTTCATACATATACGGTTTCACCTCTCGATATTCAATTTGGAGAGTTCCTACTTCAAAATCGCTTGCAGACATTTTACACAACCTCTCACGACCAAAGTCCGTACACATGTGCTCGGTTCGCAAGTAAACACAGAGCTGCTCCCGGTCTGTTTGGCTTAAATGACGTCACGATGACGGGCCCCTGGCGGTGAAAGTGCGCATAAGTGAGATGTAAACAAACCTTTGGAATTTACGCAAACCGGTATATTTTAACCGTTTTATTCAATTTTCAGGTGCAAATTAGACACTAGGAAAATTGAATTTGCTTTTTAGGTCGTTCTTCTAGAAAATAAAGTTGATATTCTACGTTTCACCTCCGACCCTTGCCTATGACCTTTAATATCACAGCAATTTGTCAATGATTTTTATCGGTGGATAGGTTTCTTTAATTAAGTTATGCCTCTCCACCTGTTTTCACTTACATTATAGCAGCTGTAAACAATTACCTGATCATCAGCCTCCCTTTTCTTCTCTCTTGAAGCTTGTCTTGTTAATCAGAAACCACAGAGGTTGAACTCCTCCATCTGAAGCACTGACACTGGAGACTCCTTCTAAAAATGATAAAAAAAACATCTGATAACAGAAAATTAATAAATATACACATTTTTAAAATCTGCACATTTCCATGTGCATCCGCCGTAAACGTCCCAGTTACTATAGAATGAGCTGTTGCTATAGAAACAGTAACTCTTAATCCCATGGCTTTTATTCTGACTTAACTTCAACTTCGCGTTTCTGATGCTTTTATTCCATCTTCGCTTCCTGTTCCGCCGTCTCGAGGCTTTCGGACCTTTTCCTTCCTGGCAAAATTATAAAGCTTGCAGAAGGCCAGCTGGATCAGCATGACCTTTTGAAACGAGGCCTTTTTGTGGCTGAATAAATTAATTTAACCAAGTCGATTTCATGGAAAAAAAACCCAAAAACTCAGAGTTGAATCTTATCTTTTTTATGACCTCTGGGTGTTTTGAACTTTCAGATTAACATTTCTAATTGGATGAAACTGAAGATAACGAATGAGAATATTAATGAGAAATCCGGCTCACGGTTTTCGCTCTCTTTGTGCTTGTTTTTTCTTTATCTCTGATCAGGTTTGAATTTTTTTTTACATCTACTCGAAAGCTGATGTGCCCTCGAGATATTTTCCGCTTCAGAAGCCCGTGAGTCGACTGACACGAGGTGAATTCGTTATCTAAGTGTGCTGCGGGAAATTGATAAAGACGTCAGAGAAGCGAAGCATCCACTTTCAGCTCCTGTAACACGAGTGGGCTTTCTGCCTCATGGTGTTTCCACTGACGCGCCGTTTAAAGAGACGATCTGCTCGCTGTGATAAAATGCCAAAGGCGAACTCTCATCTAACCACTAACTCTCATCACAGCTCCTCTGTAATGTGGCTAATGATGATCTGAAAGCTGAAAACAGAGTCTGTAAAAGAGCAAAGCTGCTCGAACTGATGAAGTTCGAAAGGCTAACTCTCTGGAGCTAATCCTGACCAATAGTTGACAGCTAATGTAGCTAATGATCAGCTGAAGACTCTAAAAATGCGGTAGTTATCAAAATGATGAAATGCTAAAGGTTGAAAGTTCGCATTTGTACTTTTTTTCTCTCTTTCTTAAGTGCACATTTGCATTTTTATAATATCCAACAGCATGTTGAGAACATTTGTATGGGGAGCGTATCTGTGTTCCCAGGGTCCTAAATTCTCCCCCTAATCTTTTTCACGGTCCCATTTCACGCTATAAAAAGCTCGGGAACGTAGGATCCTGGGAACGTATGCTGACTGACACCCTTGTATGCTAAGCAGTGCTGTATGCTAACATTTAAAAAACCAAAGGATGTAAGGCTTCATCCCAAACTGCAAAGTAACACATGTCATGTGCGCTACCATTCTGACATGCTAATCAGTACAGGTGTAGGTGACTCAGGACACAAGTTAAACGCTAAACTCACTGAATTTTGGACAAAAAGAGGACATGGGAAACATGTCGCTGACTGATTTGGACTTTAAACACCAGCCAAAAAAAAGAATGCACAGTTTACGGTTGAAAAATTAGCTAAGCTAGTCAGCTAGCTAAACCTGAGTAGTTAGCCTAGCTACCTGTGGGTGGTAAAAGAGAGCAATTGGACTTGCTTGAAGATTCTTGAAGATGTTTCACCTCTCACCCGAAAGGCTTCTTCAGTTCTGTCTGACTAGTAGGGAGTATCAGGTATTTGTCCTCTCATGGATGAAGTCCTCTCATACTCCCGCACCAGTCGAAGGGTTCTCATCCCAAAGTGCGTGGAAACATGTCTGTGAAGATTCTCAGTCATCCAGGTCATAGTAACTGTGGGTGGTAAAAGAGAGCAACTGGACTTGCTTGAAGATTCTTGAAGATTCTACTAGTCAGACAGAACTGAAGAAGCCTTTCGGATGAGAGGTGAAACGTCTTCAAGAATCTTCAAGCAAGTCCAGTTGCTCTCTTTTACCACCCACAGTTACTATGACCTGGATGACTGAGAATCTTCACAGACAGCCTAGCTACCTGTTACGTCTTTAGTGCAGGAAGTATTTGACGAGCTAAGTTTCCTGACAAGCCAGTAAATGTTAGTTCAAGTGTAATAATTTTAACAATGTGAGAGGAAGTGAACAAAAAATAAATGCATAAATAAAAAGCTGAACATTCTAGCAGCACATGCTAGCAATACGTTTAGCAGAAAATGAGGACATTGGAAACTTTTTAGTGGCTGGTTTGGACTTTAAAAAGAAGTATATTGATGTCACATGTGCTTAGCTAGCTAGTGTTAATACTGGCAACTAAGCAGGCGACCTACCTTCACTACCTGCTCTGTCTTTAATGCGGGAACTGTTTAACTTGCCAAGTCTCCTGAAAAGCAGCTAATGCTAGTCAAGGTGTTAGATCATCATGTAATTTAAACCATGCGCTAGCAAGCTAGCTTAAAAAAAGTTTGAAAAATAGAAATGAATAGGGCTCTAAAAGTGCAATGCTTTTTTAACTGATGAAAGGGTTTAATTTTCTTTCAGAAGTACACCTTTGCATTTTTTAAACTATCCCAGTGCTCGTCAAGATTATAGGTAGCAATGCCAGGCCATTTTTAAATCTAGTTCAAGGAGTGTGGCAGACCAAAAGAACCAGTATGAAGTTCTGAATTCAAAACTGGTTTTATTTCCTCCCGTAGGTTAAATAGAACAGAAGTTACAGCCATTTTAAATTTTCCATTTTTGGAAATTTATTTATTTTTTTTCTGTAAGCCTTAATTGGCCACTTCCAGCAATATACAGTACACCCATCTCGAGAAATTAAACTAAAGCACCTTCAGGAGCAATTATTGTGCCCAAAACATATCTATCAATTGCTCAGAGTTTAAAAATAACCTTTTGCTCCAGCATTTTTTATTTATTTTGAAATTTAATTGCATTATTTGCATCGTGAGATGGCGTACTCAAGTCAATTTCATCTCACCAAATTGGCATGCAAACACACCTTATTGCATGTGATGGCACAACAAGGCAACAGGTGGCAGCACAATTCCACACGTTACTATACAAAGGGCGATGCTCAAAGGCGTTATGTATTACATGTCTCTAATCCAATGTAACTTCTTCAAAACAATATTATTAACATCCCAGAACCTTCTTTTTTTCCTTATCCCCCAGAATCCACTATTTTTATTGCTTTCCACAGAAGAATTCACATCTATTGACCATCACTAGAACTTCTGCGGGCTCTGGCCATCTTCCGGTTTGACCAAAATTACCACGAGAAGGCTCACAAGGGGGCATCATTGTTCCCTACCTCTGGTATCGATTTTGGCCAGTTTTGACCAATAGAAAATGAGCTAGAGTCTAGAATCACAGGGGCGGCACGTCATCAACATTCGACCAAAATCCAACATGGCCGCGCCCAGCGGTTGCACCGTCAATGTTCAGAAAAATGATTGTCATTTCAAAACTAAGCAATTTCATGCAAATCTGAGTGTATATTCTGAAATTTCTTTTTTTTTTTCTGATAAAATACCCAACTCCTGTGAAGCAGAACATAATGTTTTACATTGGCACATGGCAATCAAAAATTTGCAGTTTACCATGTAAATGGAAAGGCGCTGACTGCACGGCAAGCGCTGCTGGCATTGCTACTATCGGTGTTAACCAGTGCTAGCTTTTTAAACCGGTCATTATTAAGGTTGCATCTCAAATCACAAAATACAGTGATACCTGGACACTAACTAAAAAGATAACATGACTACCACTTGGTTAGCACTTTAGCACTTTAGTAATGAAGGCGACTTGATAGTCTACATGTTCTACCATGTAATTAAAACCAAACCTAAAGCCTAGGTCACAACCGGACGTACGATTTTTTGGCCGTGCAATTTTTGGCGTTTCCCAAATCGCTGCGTTTTTTTTGTTCGTGGAGAAAGACGCATGTTGGCCATAAGTTTGTCTTGCAACCTGAAAAAAAACGTAAGTGCCCGTAGAGTTTGTTTGACATGACAAAGAACCTCTGCGGCCGGTCTGCGGCTCGAAAATCAGCACGTCACACGCGCGCCCTCCGTGCGTTTCACGTGCGCCCTCCGTGCGTTTCTTGTGTTTTTTGCACATAGACTGGCCGTAGGAGCACGTACGGCCGGTTGTGACCGAGGCTTAAGAGAAAACTAGCTAACGATTCGGCTAGCTGTTTCATCGTTTCACCCGGAAGTAAAGTGAAGCTCTCGTTAGATGGCTTTTACAGTATTGTGTGTGGGACAGAGACGATCTCGCTGATGTTTATCAAAACTGAGCACTAATCTTGCTAATGAACGCCTGAGATTAAAATATGCGTAATTAGCAGCATGCGTGTGTGATTTATATTAAAAATAGCCTCCTGGTGTCATGTGACAATGTGGCAAAGTGATGTGGTGTCGAGACTGGTATCAGCATAAAGAGACGTTTTTTTTTTTAGCAATGTCCATCCAAGCGTAGCGTGACAGCCTGTCATGTGTGTGTGTGTTTTCCATGCTGATATGTGAGTGTTTGACGTTTCCTCTCATCACGGCGCTAACAACCACAGCCACTAAGCACCCAGGCAGTGTTAATCACATTCATACAGCATGTTTTATGAAATATAAATGTCGTAGCGTCGGAGTCGTGCTATACTTCACCTGCAGTGTGTTGATTTGTTTCTGCTCCGTCTGCATTTATTTTACGCTTATTTTCATCATGTAGCTTAATGGTGTTTTTGCACAGCAGGGCACGTCACTTAATGCATAAGTTTGCACTTTGAAATACTTCAGAAACTCTTTGTGGTTCACAGTGTGACCATGACGACGTGCTACACCACAGCGCTGACGAATTCTGCATTCTGACTGGTCAGAAGTCCTGCAGCTGTGAATCACAGGTTTCTGTTAAAGCATGTTTTCGTTTCTATAGTAACAGCCTATAGGTTTGTGTAAGGAGATGTTTATTGAACACTAATGGAAGGAGTCTCCAGTGTCAGTGCTTTTTACTGGAACAGTCAGAGCTGTACGATTTGTGACTTGTTCAGGACAGACGAGTGGGAACGACTGTTTATCGATGCTAAGTGACAGCCTGTTTGGCGTCATTAAATGTAACTATAACTGGATAAAAAAGTACAGCATATAGTTTATTAATGAATATAAAGTCATGAATGTTGCCAAATTGCTGTGGTGACAGTAACGGCTTCTTCACACCACTCTGACATTTTACAGCAGAGTTTTGATGATTGATGAAGATGAGTGTGAGACGAGAGAGAGAGAGAGAGAGAGAGAGGTATGTATGTTGATTATTTGTCCTTTGTGGCTTCACAGACGCAGACTATGTGAAGATGTCAGAAAGGTGAAGATCATTTAGAATGATGTAGTACTCTCCTCTATCTCTCTCTCTCTCTCTCTCTCTCTCACTTTGTGTCTCTCAAACTCTCTTGCCTGCTCTTTCACTCCTCGCTGCCCTTCATTTCTCTCATCAGTTCCCAGTGGAAAGGTTATAGACTCAGGGACTCGAGTAATGGCTGAGGAAGGCGAGCGGAGCAAATGCAAATACATAGTAACGGCCCTCTATCTATCTATCTATCTATCTATCTATCTATCTATCTATCTATCTATCTATCTATCTATCTATCTATCTATCTATCTATCTGTGATTGTCTTTCTTTCTGTCTCTCCCTCACATGTTGTCTCACTCTAAATAATCTGTCCCTCATATTCTTTCTTTTTCATGTCCTCTCTCTCTCTCTCTCTCTCTCTCTCTCTCGCATGCTGTCTCACTCTAAATCTGTTTCTCTTGTTCTTTCTCTTTTATGTCCTTGCTCTCGATTTCTCTGTCTCTGTGTCTCTCTTTCTCTGACTGTTTCTCTGTCTGTCTTTCTCTCTCTCTCTTTCTCTCATCTCTCGGACTGTTTCTCTGTCTGTCTGTCTGTCTGTCTGTCTGTCTGTCTGTCTGTCTCAGACTGTTTCTGTCTGTCTCTCTCTCTTGCATGCTGTCTTACTCTAAATCTCTCTCATCCTTTCTCTTTTATGTCCTCTCTCTTGATTTCTCTGTCTCTCTCTCTCTCTGACTCTCTGTCTGTCTGTCTGTGTGTCTCTCTCTCTTTGTCTCACTCACTATCTCTCATCTCTTGGACTGTCTGTCTCTCTCTCTCTCTCTCTCTCTCTCTCTCTCACTCACTTTCTGTCTGTCTGTCTCTCACATTCTTTCTCTCACTGTTTCTTTGTCTGTCTGTCTGTCTGTCTGTCTGTCTGTCTGTCTGTCTCTCTTTCTCTCTATTTTTTGGACTGTTTCTCTTTTTGGTCTGTCTCTCTCTCTCTTTCAAACTGTTTCTCTCTCTCTCAGACTGTTTCTCTGTTTGTCTGTCTTGCTCTCTTGCTCTCACTCTGTCTCACTTTCTCTCAGACTGTCTTTCTCTCTCTGTCTCTGACTGACTGCCTGTCTGTCTCTCTCTCTCTCTCTCTCTCTCTCTTTCAGACTGTTTCTCTGTCTGTCTGTCTCACTTTCTCTTTCTCAGACTGTTTTTCTCTCTCTGCATCTTTCTTATCTGTCTGTCTGTCTCTCTCATCTATCTGTCTCTCTCTCTCAGACTGTTTCTCTGTCTGTCTGTCTGTCTGTCTGTCTTGCTCTCTCTCTCTCTCTCTGTCTCACTTTCTCAGACTTTCTCTCTCTCTGTGTCTCTTTCTCATCTGTCTGTCTCTCTGTTTGTCTCTCTCTCTCTCTCTCTCTCTCTCTCTCTGTTTGTTGTTGCTGCGTCTCAGTTTCTGATATAAACCTGTTTTGATGAGAAGTCGGTGATCCTCTGCCGTTTGTCTCGTGTCCCTGAGCTTCTCGTCCTCTCTCTACTGATTTAGCAGCGGAATGAAGGGGAACCTCAGCGATGTGGTTTTATTTTTTCTGGAAAGTTCCTCATGTTCAGGATCGGCTTACACTGCTTCCATTTCCTGAGCTCTGTATTCACTGAAATCTCCTGCACCTGTATTTTATTGTTCATCCTCAGGCAGTGACTCGTGTGCACGCCGTGCTCTACCGACCCAACACTCATCCGCTGCACCTCACTTTACATTTATTCATGACATAATCTGAGGTTCTGATTCAGACGCGTCTCTTCCGAAGACATTTTCACGAAGGGACGAGATTGTTAATTAATGAACCGTGTCCTGTTTGTGTATTGAATATTTTAATATCGTCCTCTATTGTGTTTTTGAGCGTGTTTACAGCCAGATCGCTTTGATTGTACAGATATAAATGTTTTATATCGACACCTGACATTTTATCTGTTGATGCTCTTTTTGAAAATAAATTTTGTGGTGCTGAAAAATGGAAATATTGTCTTAGAGAAATTCATATTAAAGACATGACGTATTGTGTGTGCTTCAATCAATGACACAATGACAAAGTGCTAGCTTCCTCTCCTTTTTTTTGATAATCATCTAACGTTCCACGAGCAGACACACACACACACACACACACACACACACACACACACACACACACACACACACACACACACACACACACGCGGATATCACCAGCCACTGAAACCACAGCAGCTGTTCCTCGATGTTCTTTTGCACCTCCTCTGGTCTTCTCACTCACTGTTGTCCTCCACGTCCCCACATTGTGATTGATGTTCCACGTGTCCTTCATGTTCCTTCACGTCGGTTCCTCTCTCCCGTCTCAGGGACTCTGTGTGTGTCTGCAGGCGCGACAGGGTTCTCCTGCCCCCTGCTGCATCTGCGCTGCGGCCTGGCGCGGGATTGATCGTGTTTATGCGCCGGATGTGAGAGTGAATTAATCAGGTGTGAGACACTTCTCGTGCCTGGACTCTGGTTCCAGATGGCAGCCGTGTTTTAGCTAAGTGAAAGGTCAAAACCTGCTCTGAACACAAATGTCTGAGTCTCGCTGGGATTCGTGCTGCGTCTGTAAATCTTAGGGCAGAGGTTAAAGCTGCAGGGAGAATACAGGAAATACAGCAGACACAATTCACGGATGTTTAAGAAACACAAACAGATTCGAGAGAGAAGCGAGTCTCTGACTGAAACAATTCACTGGTTCACGGTTCGTCACACACACACTTACACAAATGGCTCACAAAATTCACTGATTTTTTTTTAAACCATAAATTTGCATAAAAATCCCGTTAAACCATTTAGAACTGTTTGTAATTATGAAGTCCGTCAGCAGCAACTGAACCAAAAGAATCAGTCAGTGAACAATTCTGAGTCATTCACCTGAGTGACTCCTTCACAACGACTGAATCATTTACGAACGAATCCTGGCTAGATGTTTCACAGGAATCTTTTCACTCTTTCTGACTGTCTCTCCATCCATCACTCTCTTCATGCATCTCTCTTTCTATCTATCTCTCTTTCTATCTCTCTGCCTCTGTCCATCTTTCTCTCTTTCTGTGCATCTCCGTTCTTTCTGTCTGTCTCTTCATCCTTCTTTGTATTTTTCTCCCTCCATCCCTCTCTCTCTTTCTGTCTGTCTGTCTGTCTGTCTGTCTGTCTGTCTGTCTGTCCATCCTTCTCTATACAGTATGTACAGTGGTGCTTGAAAGTTTGTGAACCCTTTAGAATTTTCTATATTTCTGCATAAATATGACCTAAAACATCATCAGATTTTCACACGAGTCCTAAAAGTAGATAAAGAGAACCCAGTTAAACAAATGAGACAAAAATATTATACTTGGTCATTTATTTATTGAAGAAAATGATCCAATATTACATATCTATGAGTGGCAAAAGTATGTGAACATTTGCTTTCAGTATCTGGTGTGACCCCCTTGTGCAGCAATAACTGCAACTAAACGTTTGCGGTAACTGTTGATCAGTCCTGCACACCGGCTTGGAGGAATTTTAGCCCGTTCCTCCGTACAGAACAGCTTCAACTCTGGGATGTTGGTGGGTTTCCTCACATGAACTGCTCGCTTCAGGTCCTTCCACAACATTTCCATTGGATTAAGATCAGGGCTTTGACTTGGCCATTCCAAAACATTAACTTTATTCTTCTTTAACCATTCTTTGGTAGAACGACTTGTGTGCTTAGGGTTGTTGTCTTGCTGCATGAACCACCTTCTTTTGAGATTCAGTTCATGGACAGATGTCCTGACATTTTCCTTGAGAATTCACTGGTATAATTCAGAATTCATTGTTCCATCAATGATGGCAAGCCGTCCTGGACCAGATGCAGCAAAACAAGTCCAAACCGTGATACTACCACCATCATGTTTCACAGATGGGATAAGGTTCTTATGCTGGAATGCAGTGTTTTCCTTTCTCCAAACATAACGCTTCTCATTTAAACCAAATATTCTATTTTCGTCTCATCCATCCACAAAACATTTTTCCAATAGCCTTCTGGCTTGTCCACATGATCTTTAGCAAACTGCAGATGAGCAGCAATGTTCTTTTTGGAGAGCAGTGGCTTTCTCCTTGCAACCCTGCCATGCACACCATTGTTGTTCAGTGTTCTCCTGATGGTGGACTCATGAATATTAACATTAGCCAATGTGAGAGAGGCCTTCAGTTGCTTAGAAGTTACCCTGGGGTCCTTTGTGACCTCGCCGACTATTACACGCCTTGCTCTTGGAGTGATCTTTATTGGTCGACCACTCCTGGGGAGGGTAACAATGGTCTTGAATTTCCTCCATTTGTACACAATCTGTCTGACTGTGGATTGGTGGAGTCCAAACTCTTCAGAGATGGTTTTGTAACCTTTTCCAGCCTGATGAGCATCAGCAACGCTTTTTCTGAGGTCCTCAGAAATCTCCTTTGTTCGTGCCATGATACACTTCCACAAACATGTGTAGTGAAGATCAGACTTTGATAGATCCCTGTTCTTTAAATAAAACAGGGTGCCCACTCACACCTGATTGTCGTCCCATTGATTGAAAACACCTGACTCTAATTTCACCTTCAAATTAACTGCTAATCCTAGAGGTTCACATACTTTTGCCATTCACAGATATGTAATATTGGATCATTTTCCTCAATAAATAAATGGCCAAGTATAATATTTTTGTCTCATTTGTTTAACTGGGTTCTCTTTATCTACTTTTAGGACTTGTGTGAAAATCTGATGATGTTTTAGGTCATATTTATGCAGAAATATAGAAAATTCTAAAGGGTTCACAAACTTTCAAGCACCACTGTATGTCTGTCCCTCTTTCTGTCTCCCTCTCCATTCATCTTTCTTTCTTTCTTTCTTTCTTTCTTTCTTTCTTTCTTTCTTTCTTTCTTTCTTTCTTTCTTTCTTTCTTTCTATCCTACTGTTGTTTTCTACCTCTGTCTGTCTGTCTGTCTGTCTGTCTCTCTATCATCCATCTCTCTCTTTCTCTCTTTCTGTCTGTCTCTGCCTCTGTCCATCTTTCTTTCTCTACATCTCCCTCTTTCTTTTTGTCTGTCTCTCCATCCTTCTCTATTGGTCCCTCTCCATCTCTTTCTTTCTTTCTTTCTTTCTTTCTTTCTTTCTTTCTTTCTTTCTTTCTGTCTGTCTGTCTCTCCATCCTACTCTATCTGTCTGTCTCTCCCTCTTTCTATCTGTTTCTCTCCATTCATCTTTCTTTCTTTCTTTCTTTCTTTCTTTCTTTCTTTCTTTCTTTCTTTCTTTCTTTCTTTCTGTCTCTCCATCCTTCTGTCTGTCTCTCCCTCTGTCTGTCTTTCTCTCT
The DNA here is from genome assembly GCF_027579695.1 of Neoarius graeffei. Lineage (NCBI taxonomy): Eukaryota > Metazoa > Chordata > Actinopteri > Siluriformes > Ariidae > Neoarius > Neoarius graeffei. The sequence goes on along the minus strand of NC_083572.1, from coordinate 3,714,503 downwards.
CCATCCATCTCTGTCTTTCTCTCTTTCTGTCTGTCTCTGCCTCTGTCCATCTTTCTCTCTTTCTCTGCATCTCCCTCTTTCTGTCTGCCTCTCTCCAGTCATCTTTCTTTCTTTCTTTCTTTCTTTCTTTCTTTCTTTCTTTCTTTCTTTCTTTCTTTCTTTCTTTCTTTCTTTCCATCCATCTCTCTCTCCCTCTGTCTGTCTGTCTCTCTTTCTGTGTATTTTCTTTTTGTCTGTCTCTCCATCCTTCTCTATCTGTCTCTCTTCATCCATCTATCTCTTTCTTTCTGCCTCTCCATCCTACTCTATCTGTTTGTCTCTCCCTCTTTCTGTCTCTCTCTCCATTCATGCTTCTTTCTTTCTTTCTTTCTTTCTTTCTTTCTTTCTGTCTGTCTGTCTGTCTGGCCATCCTTCTCTATCTGTCTCTCTCCATCCATCCATCCATCCATCCATCCATCCATCCATCCATCCATCCATCCATCCATCTTTCTTTCTTTCTTTCTTTCTTTCTTTCTTTCTTTCTTTCTTTCTTTCTTTCTTCACCTGTATTTCTCTCCTTCCTCTCTCTCTCTCTCTCTCTCTCTCTCTCTGGGTCATGATCGGTGCAGGTCTGTAATCCTCTGATCCTCTGCCGCAGCTGTAATTGAGTTCATCCTGGAGCCGTTACTGGTGACAGCACTCATGATTTGCTCAGTTACTCTGCTGTCATACACACACACACACACACACACACAGCGAATTTCCATCTACCTGAATAAAAATAGCTGATATTGTAAAAACACCTGAACGTCAGATTTATGGACTCGGCCGAGGTGTTAAAAGTGAAGATGTGATAAACATCTGCGGAAACATGTTCCTCTGTGTGTGTGTGTGTGTGTGTGTGAGAGTGTGTGTGTGTGTGTGTGTGTGTGTGTGTGTGTGTGTGTGTGTGTGTGTGTGTGTGTGAGTCCATTGGCTTTCTTTTGCAGGTAATTTCACAATTGTGACCTCAGCATGGTGGGAATGAAGGTCAGGAAGGAACTAATCCACTGTGTGAACGCAATCACTGTGTGAACGCAAGTTAAAGACATCTCTCTGTTTCTCTCTCTCTCTCTCTCTCTCTCTCTGTCTCTCTCTCTCTCTCTCACACACACACACACACACACACACACACACACACACACAGAGTAATATTTAATAAAGACTCATTGTGATCTGATTTATGTGTAATTTACTGCTGCAGTTCAATTCACTGCTTAAAGACCACTGAGCTACTGAGAGAGAGAGAGAGAGAGAGAGAGAGATGCAATGACGCCCTTCAAAACCTCTCCGGAGAGAGATTGGGATGAAATCAGAATTATGGAGAGGAATTACCCCCTCTCTTACTTGTTTTTTCACTTTCTTTCTTTCTTTCTTTCTTTCTTTCTTTCTTTCTTTCTTTCTTTCTTTCTTTCTTTCTTTCTTTCTTTCTTTCCCTCTCTCATTCTCCCTCTCTCTCTTCTCATCTCTGTAGCAGTTCTCTTTCTCTCTTCCTATGCCTTTCTCTCTCCATCGCTTTTCATCTCATTTTTTCTTCTTGTTTTGTTCTCTCTCTCTTATTCTTTTGTTTTCATGCTCTCTCTCTCTCTCTCTCTCTCTCTCTCTCTCTCTCTCTCTCTCTCTCTCTTTAATTTAGCAGGTGAATGCAATAACATGACCTCGGCCTCTCTGTGGATTTGTGTAATTGGCTCCGTCTTGCCGAGGGACGAGAGCGTCAACATCATTTGTTCTCCTCCATCTCTGTGAGCCGAGTCACGCTGCACTCTATTACACGGGAAGGGTTCAAGCTGAAAATCCACCTGCTTTAAACACACACACACACACACACACACACACACACACACACACACACACACACCAACATACACCAACACACAGTGTTACACACCAACACACAGTATTACACACCAACACTCAATACTCAACAATACACAGTGTTAACACTGATACACACCAACACACACCAACACACTGTGTAACACACTGATCCACACCAACACACTGTGTAACACACTGATCCACACCAACACACTGTGTAACACACTGATCCACACCAACACACTGTGTAACACACTGATCCACACCAACACACTGTGTAACACACTGATCCACACCAACACACTGTGTAACACACTGATCCACACCAACACACTGTGTAACACACTGATACACACCAACACACTGTGTAACACACTGATACACACCAACACACTGTGTAACACACTGATCCACACCAACACACTGTGTAACACACTGATCCACACCAACACACTGTGTAACACACTGATCCACACCAACACACTGTGTAACACACTGATCCACACCAACACACTGTGTAACACACTGATCCACACCAACACACTGTGTAACACACTGATCCACACCAACACACTGTGTAACACACTGATCCACACCAACACACTGTGTAACACACTGATACACACCAACACACTGTGTAACACACTGATACACACCAACACACTGTGTAACACACTGATCCACACCAACACACTGTGTAACACACTGATACACACCAACACACTGTGTAACACACTGATCCACACCAACACACTGTGTAACACACTGATCCACACCAACACACTGTGTAACACACTGATCCACACCAACACACTGTGTAACACACTGATCCACACCAACACACTGTGTAACACACTGATCCACACCTACACACTGTGTAACACACTGATACACACCAACACACTGTGTAACACACTGATCCACACCAACACACTGTGTAACACACTGATCCACACCAACACACTGTGTAACACACTGATCCACACCAACACACTGTGTAACACACTGATACACACCAACACACTGTGTAACACACTGATACACACCAACACACTGTGTAACACACTGATCCACACCAACACACTGTGTAACACACTGATACACACCAACACACTGTGTAACACACTGATCCACACCAACACACTGTGTAACACACTGATCCACACCAACACACTGTGTAACACACTGATCCACACCAACACACTGTGTAACACACTGATCCACACCAACACACTGTGTAACACACTGATCCACACCAACACACTGTGTAACACACTGATCCACACCTACACACTGTGTAACACACTGATCCACACCAACACACTGTGTAACACACTGATCCACACCAACACACTGTGTAACACACTGATCCACACCTACACACTGTGTAACACACTGATCCACACCAACACACTGTGTAACACACTGATCCACACCAACACACTGTGTAACACACTGATACACACCTACACACTGTGTAACACACTGATACACACCTACACACTGTGTAACACACTGATCCACACCAACACACTGTGTAACACACTGATCCACACCAACACACTGTGTAACACACTGATCCACACCTACACACTGTGTAACACACTGATCCACACCAACACACTGTGTAACACACTGATACACACCTACACACTGTGTAACACACTGATACACACCTACACACAGGATTACACACAAAAACAAACCAAATAAAAAAAAAATGATGATGCAGTATGATGAAGCGATGTGATGAAGCGGTGTGATGAAATGGTGTGATGAAGTGGTGTCATGACGTGGTGTGATGAAGTGGTGTGATGAAGCGGTGTGATGAAGTGGTGTGATGAAATGGTGTGATGAAATGGTGTGATGAAGTGGTGTGATGACGTGGTGTGATGAAGCGGTGTGATGAAGCGGTGTGATGAAATGGTGTGATGAAATGGTGTGATGAAATGGTGTGATGACGTGGTGTGATGAAGCGGTGTGATGAAATGGTTTGATGAAGTGGTGTGATGAAGCAGTGTGATGAAATGGTGTGATGACGTGGTGTGATGACGTGGTGTGATGACGTGGTGTGATGAAGTGGGGTGATGAAATGGTGTGATGAAATGGTGTGATGAAATGGTGTGATGAAGCAGTGTGATGAAATGGTGTGATGAAGCGGTGTGATGACGTGGTGTGATGATGTGGTGTGATGACGTGGTGTGATGAAGTGGTGTGATGAAGCGGTGTGATGAAGCGGTGTGATGAAGCGGTGTGATGAAGTGGTGTGATGAAGCGGTGTGATGACGTGGTGTGATGAAGCGGTGTGATGAAATGGTGTGATGAAGTGGTGTGATGAAGCGGTGTGATGAAATGGTGTGATGACGTGGTGTGATGAAGTGGTGTGATGACGTGGTGTGATGAAGTGGTGTGATGAAGTGGTGTGATGAAGTGGTGTGATGACGCGGTGTGATGAAGTGGGGTGATGAAATGGTGTGATGAAATGGTGTGATGAAGCGGTGTGATGAAATGGTGTGATGAAGCGGTGTGATGAAGCGGTGTGATGACTTGGTGTGATGACGTGGTGTGATGACGTGGTGTGATGATGTGGTGTGATGAAGTGGTGTGATGACGTGGTGTGATGACGTGGTGTGATGAAGTGGTGTGATGAAGCGGTGTGATGAAGCGGTGTGATGAAGCGGTGTGATGACGTGGTGTGATGACGTGGTGTGATGAAGCGGTGTGATGAAGCGGTGTGATGAAGCGGTGTGATGAAGCGGTGTGATGACATGGTGTGATGAAGTGGTGTGATGACGTGGTGTGATGACGTGGTGTGATGAAGCGGTGTGATGAAGCGGTGTGATGACGTGGTGTGATGAAGTGGTGTGATGACGTGGTGTGATGAAGTGGTGTGATGACTTGGTGTGATGAAGTGGTGTGATGACGTGGTGTGATGACGCGGTGTGATGAAGCGGTGTGATGAAGCGGTGTGATGAAGCGGTGTGATGACGCGGTGTGATGAAGTGGTGTGATGACGTGGTGTGATGAAGTGGTGTGATGAAGCGGTGTGATGAAATGGTGTGATGAAGCGGTGTGATGACATGGTGTGATGAAGCGGTGTGATGACATGGTGTGATGAAGCGGTGTGATGAAGCGGTGTGATGAAGCTGTGTGATGAAATGGTGTGATGAAGCGGTGTGATGACATGGTGTGATGAAGTGGTGTGATGACGTGGTGTGATGAAGTGGTGTGATGAAGCGGTGTGATGAAATGGTGTGATGAAGTGGTGTGATGAAGCAGTGTGATGAAATGGTGTGATGAAGTGGTGTGATGACATGGTGTGATGAAGCGGTGTGATGAAATGGTGTGATGACGTGGTGTGATGAAGCGGTGCTATGACGCAGTGCGATGACACTGTATAATGAAGCGGTATGATGAAGTGGTGTGATGAAGCGGTGCGACCAGGCAGTGTGATGAAGTGGTGTGATGACGTGGTATGATGAGGCAGTGTGATGAAGTGGTGCAATGACATGATGCAATGACATGGTGCGATGAAGCAGTGTGACGACATGGTATGTTGAATTGGTGTGAGGAAGTGGTGTGACGAAGCGGTCTGACGACGCAGTGTGATGAATCATTGCGATGACGTGGTGCGATGAAGTGGTGTGATGAAACGTTGTGACCATGCAGTGTGATATAGCAGTGTGATGATGTGGTGTGATGAAGCGGATGCACTGTTCCCAACATACTTTGATTATTTTCACATAAAAACACATCATGTAGTGATAGATTCCTGTTACACCACAACAGTTTGTCAATGATTATCTTTTTGTTTATGTATTAGAGTGTAACACATCATGCTTTTTATCTATTTATGATTGCATTAATGTTGGGGAATGTCTGTAAAGCAGGTTCATGTGCTCACTTATGTACATACTTACACTTACGCAGCACATTCCTGCCCACAATTTTGCAAAATGCACTAAAACCCTCCGGAATGTTTATATCCTGAAGTTCAGAACCTGAAGTCAGCTTGTACACAAGTAAGCAAATATCTGACCATTATGTAACTTAATATCTTAATTAAACAACAATATATAAATCAGTTTTATTTCAGCTCGCTTTCAGCAGCACTAATGAGCACATGGGGAGGTAATTAGGCCAAAGCTACAAAACATTGTATTATGTGAGTGAAACACACGCATTAGCAGTTAGCTGAACGCACAGAAAGCAAGCAAACTGACCTTTTAGAGCAAGTGTGTAAAACAAATAATGAATAAGTGGGAAAAATGGGTAAACAAACCCAACTTTCAGTGCAGCATTAATGGATATGAGTATGGCTATATTAGTAATGAACAGTTATTAATGTGAATAAAAAAGACATAAAAGTGAAAACAACATGGTGTGATTTTGTTAATACCGAAATACATCCTCACCTACAAATACCCCACAACAATACTCCACAGCCATAAATATCCACCAAAGCTGAACACCTGTTCAACCAAATAAATAATTTATACTTTAGTAATCAATTAATTAACAAGAAGACAGAGTCATCTACTGTATATCCCCCGCCCTATATACCAACTATATACCAAGTTTCAAGATGTTATTTGTCACATTTTTCAAGGTGTGCTGCAGGAAATCAACCCGACCTCTTTACACTGACCTCAGCAGCCCATGGCATAATAAACCCTGATTCCAAAAAAGTTGGGACAAAGTACACATTGTAAATAAAATACGTAATGCAATGATGTGGAAGTTTCAAAATTCCATATTTTATTCAGAATAGAACATAGATGACATATGAAATGTTTAAACTGAGAAAATGTATCATTTAAAGAGAAAAATTAGGTGATTTTTAAATTTCATGACAACAACACATCTCAAAAAAGTTGGGACAAGGCCATGTTTCCCACTGTGAGACATCCCCTTTTCTCTTTACAACAGTCTGTAAACGTCTGGGGACTGAGGAGACAAGTTGCTCAAGTTTAGGGATAGGAATGTTAACCCATTCTTGTCTAATGTAGGATTCTAGTTGCTCAACTGTCTTAGGTCTTTTTTGTCGTATCTTCCATTTTATGATGCGCCAAATGTTTTCTATGGGTGAAAGATCTGGACTGCAGGCTGGCCAGTTCAGTACCCGGACCCTTCTTCTACGCAGCCATGATGCTGTAATTGATGCAGTATGTGGTTTGGCATTGTCATGTTGGAAAATGCAAGGTCTTCCCTGAAAGAGACGTCGTCTGGATGGGAGCATATGTTGCTCTAGAACCTGGATATACCTTTCAGCATTGATGGTGTCTTTCCAGATGTGTAAGCTGCCCATGCCACATGCACTAATGCAACCCCATACCATCAGAGATGCAGGCTTCTGAACTGAGTGCTGATAACAACTTGGGTCGTCCTTCTCTTCTTTAGTCCGAATGACACAGCGTCCCTGATTTCCATAAAGAACTTCAAATTTTGATTCGTCTGACCACAGAGCAGTTTTCCACTTTGCCACAGTCCATTTTAAATGAGCCTTGGCCCAGAGAAGACGTCTGCGCTTCTGGATAACGTTTAGATACGGCTTCTTCTTTGAACTATAGAGTTTTAGCTGGCAACAGCGGATGGCACGGTGAATTGTGTTCACAGATAATGTTCTCTGGAAATATTCCTGAGCCCATTTTGTGATTTCCAATACAGAAGCATGCCTGTATGTGATGCAGTGCCATCTAAGGGCCCGAAGATCACGGGCACCCAGTATGGTTTTCCGGCCTTGACCCTTACGCACAGAGATTCTTCCAGATTCTCTGAATCTTTTGATGATATTATGCACTGTAGATGATGATATGTTCAAACTCTTTGCAATTTTACACTGTCGAACTCCTTTCTGATATTGCTCCACTATTTGTCGGTGCAGAATTAGGGGGATTGGTGATCCTCTTCCCATCTTTACTTCTGAGAGCCGCTGCCACTCCAAGATGCTCTTTTTATACCCAGTCATGTTAATGACCTATTGCCAATTGACCTAATGAGTTGCAATTTGGTCCTCCAGCTGTTCCTTTTTTGTACCTTTAACTTTTCCAGCCTCTTATTGCCCCTGTCCCAACTTTTTTGAGATGTGTTGCTGTCATGAAATTTCAAATGAGCCAATATTTGGCATGAAATTTCAAAATGTCTCACTTTCGACATTTGATATGTTGTCTATGTTCTATTATGAATACAATATCAGTTTTTGAGATTTGCAGATTATCGCATTCCGTTTTTATTTACAATTTGTACTTTGTCCCAACTTTTTTGGAATCGGGGTTGTAAACCCACCGGAGTTTTGGTCCAGCTGAGCTAAAAATGAACATTTCTCACATTTCTTAGTCTCAAAAGGCACAGCTACATTACTTAATCAACACATATACCAACTTTCAAGACCAAACCACTCATAGTTTTCAAGTTCTGCTCTAGAAAGAAAACCGACCCCTCAGACTAACCTGAGAGACCAAGTCTGAAATTGTTTCCATGGAAACATGAAAAATTTAAATTTCTCAAATTTCTTACTATGAAAAAGCACATTTACATCACCTTGTTAACATGTATACCAAGTTTCAAATCCGTATCATGGATAGTTTTGGATATATGCTCCGGAAACGAACATCGCTCTTAGAAATGAAGTCAAAATCTATTTTTTATGTAAAAATTTGAAAAATACTTTTTTCAAACATCCAAAATAGCAAAAGGCAGCAGTTCACATGTTGCTTGATATGTATACAAAGTTTCATGAAGATTTCTTCAGTAGTTTTAAAGACATGGCCCAGAAACGAAAACGTGACCGGACAAACGGATGGACGGACGGATGGACGGAACCCGTTTCTATATCGCCTGCCAGAATTCACTTGGTCGGGGGAGAATTAGTGATTTGGAATAAAAGACAATAAAACCCACTATTAACAAATTATTATCCATTTTATTTTATTTATTTTTTTTTATTCATATACTGCTTGTTGCTTTTATACATTAAATTGTAATCAGGATTAATTTTTTCCCCCCAAAGCTATTTGGGGTTCATTTCAAGCTCAGATCTGAAAAGTTGAGGGTTAAGGGACAAAATGTCATGGAGTTTCATTTCACACTGGACTATTAAAATAAAATTCCTGCATATTTTTGCACAAGCTGACATTAAAGATACTTTTTTTTTAATCAAAGAAAGTTTTTACAGATACGTGTGTGTGTGCGTGTGTGTGTGTGTGTGTGTGTGTGTGTGTGTGTGTGTGTAGTGTTTGGAGGCGTGGAGTCCCGAGGGGTCCTGAGGAAAATCAGTGACATGTTGGAGGTCATCATGAAGAGGATGGACACTCTGTCGAGACTGGAGGACGCTAATGACTCACGGCGTCTGGAGGAGCTCAGTTCGGCCATCAGCAGGTAAAACACACAAAAAAATGAAACACTCCTCCTCAGTCTCAAGCGGGTTATTACATGTTATTACAACTTATTACCGGTTAGTACAAATTATTACAAGTCATTAAATGTAATCACAGGTTATTACAAGTTATTGCAAGTTGTATTACATTATTAGATGTTACTGCACGCTATTACAAGTTATTTCAAAGTACTAAATGTTAGTACAAGTTATTACAATTTATTTCAAGTTATTATAGGTTATTAAATGTTATTACATTTTACTACATGTTATTACAGGTTGCTACAAGTTAGCATGTTATTACAAGTTATTACATGTTATTGCAACTTATTATAGGCTATTACATTTTATTAAATGCTATCACATGTTGGTACAGGTTATCACATGCTATTAAATGTTATTACAAGTTATTACATATTACATTTTATTACATGTCATGACAGGCTGTTGCAATTTAGCACAAGTTATTACAAGTTATTACATGTTATTGCAAATTATTATAGGTTATTGCATGTTATTACATTTGTTACATGTTGTGTCATTACGTTATTGCAAGTCATTATCGGTCATCACATTGTATTAGATGGTATTACGTGTTATTACAAGTGATTGAATGTTATTGCAAGTTATTGCACATTATTACAGGTTATAATTTATTGCAAGTCATTATAGGTCATCACATTTTATTACATGTTATTAAATGTTATTACCAGTTACTGCATGTTATTATAGGTTATTGCATTTTATTGCATGTTACCACATTATTACATGTTATTATAGTTGCATGTTGTTACACTAGGGTGACCAGATTTCCCTAGTCTGAAACCGGGACACTTTTGCGCGTGACCATGCCCGTGTACGCACACCTTTTTTTTACGTAAACGTGACACTCAGAGAGGTGCTCTTATCATTTTGCTGAAGCTCACATTTATCAACATCTCACATGAAATAAAACAAACAGGCATTTTGTTATCTAGTAGCATAGTGGTGTACAGATCAGTTAAATTATGGTCAGACAACAGATTTTGTAATGGCTGAGAATAGGCCAGGCTATGTCCATAGGCCACATTTACACTGATTTATTTCATGTGTTTGTGAGAACACCAAGAAGAATGCGTATGCACATGTAGGCTATATCTCTACAATTGTATGCACTATAGCATGAACTTAAACAGTAGATATGTGACCTCAACATCGCCTAGGTCAGAATCAACCTTACTAACCATTCCCCACAACTGAATGAATAAAGCAAGAAGATGTGTACAAAAGTGAACACTTTAATGGAAGGTGCAACAAGCTGTTCAACACAGCAATATGGCCAAACTGTCAGAACAGTATGTTAAACAGAAACAAAAAAGAGACAAGTGATTTGAGAATATACACTCAAACAAAACAGCAATAAAGGAGGAGAGGGGCGACAGCCCGAGGAAAGCCCCCACAGGAGCGCACAGCATTTGCAACATAGGCTACCCAACTCAGTACAACAACAAAGCACAGGAACAAAGCTAAGGCGACTGTCAATCCACCCAACTTGTGTTTAGCCTTTTTAATGTGATCCTGTATATCGGCGTTACCACCGTGGGCTACGGAGAAGGAACACTTACAGTGTGTGCAGTAGGCTTCATGCGCATTGTTCTGCGCCTCTCGGAGGAAGGGGTAGGTGCCCTGTAAATCTTTGGAAAAGGTACATTTTCTTTTCGGCATAATTGCTGCGACGTTACTGCTGCTAGCTGCTAGACAAAGAACATTTGCGCCAGTTAATGTTTATTTTATTGTTGCATGGCAACACGTTCTGTGGTCTGGAATAATGTGGCTAAGTAAACACCCATGCCACAGGGCCAGGGGGCAGTAACCAGGAAAGTTTGTGATTCCTATCAATTCATCAAAATAGTAAATGCAGACATTTCTTCGCTAATGATTCCCACGCTGCTCAGTCGCAAACGTCGTGAGTGGCGAAAACCGGGACATATCCATGTCCCGACAGACTTTTGTCAGGACTTGGGACACACAACCACAAATCGGGACTGTCCTGGTAAAACCGGGACGTCTGGTCACTCTATGTTACACATTATTATAATTTATTGCAAGTCATTATAAGCCTTCACATTTTATTACATGCTATCACATGTTATTACAAGAGATTGAATGTTATTGCAAGTTATTGCACATTATTACAGGTTATTACATGTCATGTTACTGCAAGATATTATCAGTTATTGTGAGTAATTATAGGTAATTAAATTATATTACAAGTTATAGCATGTTATAACATCACAGCCTTGTTAAGTTCTGGATAATGGTGTATAATTTTACATCAGTGTGTGGATGTTATGGTTCTATACATCAGTTCTTTGTCTCTGGTGGAACCTTTAAATGTTCTAAAATGTTTTTCAATCTAAAGGGTTCTAAGTTGGTGCGATGAACCACAATTATACACTGAACTCTTAAAGAACCTCACATAAGGAACCATATAACTAAATATCCACAAAACTCAATCACAAAACCCCACATATCTAAATACCTCTAAATATCTAACTATCAAAATGAAAAAAAAAATAACCCACAGGTAAAGACCCCCTCAACTGCAAATACCCAATAATTAAATAATCCCATCACCTCGAAACTCTAAAAATCCCACAAATAAATACTCCCTCAACCAGAAAACCCAGCACTGAATGCATGCACAACCAGAGATACCCCTAACACCTAATTACCTCTCAACCAGAGATACCTCTCACAGCTAATTAAACCCCCTCAACCAGAGATACCCCTCACAGCTAATTAAACCCCCTCAACCAGAGATACCTCCCACAGCTAATTACCCCATCAACCAGAGATACCTCCCACAGCTAATTACCCCTCAACCAGAGATACCTCTCACAGCTAATTACCCCATCAACCAGAGATACCCCTCACAGCTAATTACCCCCTCAACCAGAGATACCCCTCACAGCTAATCACCCCTCAACCAGAGATACCCTCACAGCTAATCACCCCTCAACCAGAGATACCCCTCACAGCTAATTACCCCTCAACCAGAGATACCCCTCACAGCTAATCACCCCTCAACCAGAGATACCCCTCACAGCTAATTACACCTTCAACCAGAGATACCTCCCACAGCTAATTACCCCTCAACCAGAGTTACCCCTCACAGCTAATCACCCCCTCAACCAGAGATACCTCTCACAGCTAATTAAACCCCCTCAACCAGAGATACCCCTCACAGGTAATCACCCATCAAGCAGAGATACTCTTCATAGCTAATTACCCCCTCAACCAGAGATACCCTTCACAGCTAATTTAACCCCCTCAACCAGAGATACCCTTCACAGCTAATCACCACTCAACCAGTGATAACCCTCACAGCTAATCACCCCTCAACCAGAGATACCCTCACAGCTAATTAAACCCCCTTAACCAGAGATACGCCTCACAGCTAATCACCCCTCAACCAGAAATACCCCTCACTGCTAATTACCCCTTCAACCAGAGATACCTCCCACAGCTAATTACCCCCTCAACCAGAGTTACCCCTCACAGCTAATCATCCCCTCAACCAGAGATACCTCTCACAGCTAATTAAACCCCCTCAACCAGAGATACCCCTCACAGCTAATCACCCCTCAAGCAGAGATACTCCTCACAGCTAATCACCACTCAACCAGTGATAACCCTCACAGCTAATTACCTCTCAACCAGAGATACCCCTCACAGTGAATTACCCCTCAACCAGAGTTACCCCTCACAGCTAATTAACCTTCAACCAGAGATACCCCTCACAGCTAATCACCTCCCTCAACCAGAGATACCTCTCACAGCTAATTACTCTTCATCAAAGATACCCCTCACAGCTAATCACCTCCCTTAATCAGAGATACCCCTCACAACTAATCACTCATCAACCAGAGACACCCCTCACAGCTAATCACCCCTCAACCAGAGATACCCCTCGCAGCTAATCACCCCTCAACCAGAGATACCCCTCACAGCTAATTACCCTTCAACCAGAGATACCCCTCACAGCTAATCACCCCTCAACCAGAGATACCCCTCACAACTAATTACCCTTCAACCAGAGATACCCCTCACAGCTAATCACCCCTCAACCAGAGATACCCCTCACAGCTAATTACCCCTCAACCAGAGATACCCCTCGCAGCTAATCACCCCTCAACCAGAGATACCCTCACAGCTAATTACCCCTCAACCAGAGATACCCTCACAGCTAATTACCCCTCAACCAGAGATACCCCTCACAGCTAATCACCCCTCAACCAGAGATACCCCTCACAGCTAATTACCCCTCAACCAGAGATACCCCTCACAGCTAATCACCCCTCAACCAGAGATACCCTCACAGCTAATTACCCCTCAACCAGAGATACCCCTCACAGCTAATTACCCCTCAACCAGAGATACCCCTCACAGCTAATCACCCCTTAACCAGAGATACCCCTCACAACTAATCACTCATCAACCAGAGACACCCCTCACAGCTAATCACCCCTCAACCAGAGATACCCCTCACAGCTAATCACCCCTCAACCAGAGATACCCCTCACAGCTAATTACCCCTCAACCAGAGATACCCCTCGCAGCTAATCACCCCTCAACCAGATATACCCTCACAGCTAATTACCCCTCAACCAGAGATACCCCTCACAGCTAATTACCCCTCAACCAGAGATACCCCTCACAGCTAATCACCCCTTAACCAGAGATACCCCTCACAACTAATCACTCATCAACCAGAGACACCCCTCACAGCTAATCACCCCTCAACCAGAGATACCCCTCACAGCTAATTACCCTTCAACCAGAGATACCCCTCGCAGCTAATCACCCTTCAACCAGAGATACCCCTCGCAGCTAATCACCCCTCAACCAGAGATACCCCTCACAGCTAATTACCCCAACCAGAGATACCCCTCACAGCTAATTACGCCTTCAACCAGAGATACCTCCCACAGCTAATTACCCCCTCAACCAGAGTTACCCCTCACAGCTAATCACCCCCTCAACCAGAGATACCTCTCACAGCTAATTAAACCCCCTCAACCAGAGATACCCCTCACAGCTAATCACCCCTCAAGCAGAGATACTCCTCACAGCTAATTACCCCTCAACCAGAGATACCCCTCACAGCTAATTTAACCCCCTCAAACAGAGATACCCTTCACAGCTAATCACCACTCAACCAGTGATAACCCTCACAGCTAATCACCCCTCAACCAGAGATACCCTCACAGCTAATTAAACCCCCTCAACCAGAGATACCCCTCACAGCTAATTACCCTTCAACCAGAGATACCCCTCGCAGCTAATCACCCCTCAACCAGAGATACCCCTCACAGCTAATTACCCCTCAACCAGAGATACCCCTCACAGCTAATCACCCCTCAACCAGAGATACCCCTCACAGCTAATTACCCCTTCAACCAGAGATACCTCCCACAGCTAATTAACCCCCTCAACCAGAGTTACCCCTCACAGCTAATCACCCCCTCACCCAGAGATACCTCTCACAGCTTATTAAACCCCCTCAACCAGAGATACCCCTCACAGCTAATCACCCCTCAAGCAGAGATACTCCTCATAGCTAATTACCCCCTCAACCAGAGATACCCCTCACAGCTAATTTAACCCCCTCAACCAGAGATACCCTTCACAGCTAATCACCACTCAACCAGTGATAACCCTCACAGCTAATTACCCCTCAACCAGAGATACCCCTCACAGTGAATTACCCCTCAACCAGAGTTACCCCTCACAGCTAATTAGCCTTCAACCAGAGATACCCCTCACAGCTAATTACCCCTTCAACCAGAGATACCTCCCACAGCTAATTAACCCCCTCAACCAGAGTTACCCCTCACAGCTAATCACCCCCTCACCCAGAGATACCTCTCACAGCTTATTAAACCCCCTCAACCAGAGATACCCCTCACAGCTAATCACCCCTCAAGCAGAGATACTCCTCATAGCTAATTACCCCCTCAACCAGAGATACCCCTCACAGCTAATTTAACCCCCTCAACCAGAGATACCCTTCACAGCTAATCACCACTCAACCAGTGATAACCCTCACAGCTAATTACCCCTCAACCAGAGATACCCCTCACAGTGAATTACCCCTCAACCAGAGTTACCCCTCACAGCTAATTAGCCTTCAACCAGAGATACCCCTCACAGCTAATCACCTCCCTCAACCAGAGATACCCCTCGCAGCTCACAGCTAATTACTCTTCATCAAAGATACCTCTCACAACTAATCACCTCCCTTAATCAGAGATACCATCACAACTAATCACTCATCAACCAGAGACACCCCTCACAGCTAATAACCCCTCAACCAGAGATACTCCTCACAGCTAATTACCCTTCAACCAGAGATACCCCTTGCAGCTAATCACCCCTCAACCAGAGATACCCCTTGCAGCTAATTACCCCTCAACCAGAGATACCCCTCACAGCTAATCACCCCTCAACCAGAGATACCCCTCACAGCTAATTACCCTTCAACCAGAGATACCCCTTGCAGCTAATCACCCCTCAACCAGAGATACCCCTCACAGCTAATTACCCTTCAACCAGAGATACCCTCACAGCTAATCACCCCTCAACCAGAGATACCCCTCACAGCTAATCACCCCTCAACCAGAGATACCCCTCACAGCTAATTACCCTTCAACCAGAGATACCCCTCACAGCTAATCACCCCTCAACCAGAGATACCCCTCACAGCTAATCACCTCCCTCAACCAGAGATACCCCTCACAGCTAATCACCCCTCAACCAGAGATACCCCTCACAGCTAATCACCCCTCAACCAGAGATACCCCTTGCAGCTAATTACCCCTCAACCAGAGATACCCCTCACAGCTAATCACCCCTCAACCAGAGATACCCCTCACAGCTAATTACCCTTCAACCAGAGATACCCCTTGCAGCTAATCACCCCTCAACCAGAGATACCCCTCACAGCTAATTACCCTTCAACCAGAGATACCCCTCACAGCTAATCACCCCTCAACCAGAGATACTCCTCACAGCTAATCACCTCCCTCAACCAGAGATACCCCTCACAGCTAATTACCCTTCAACCAGAGATACCCCTCACAGCTAATCACCCCTCAACCAGAGATACCCCTCGCAGCTAATTACCCTTCAACCAGAGATACCCTTCACACCTAATCACCCCTCAACCAGAGATACCCCTCACAGCTAATCACCCCTCAAGCAGAGATACCCCTCACAGCTAATCACCCCTCAACCAGAGATACCCCTCACATCTAATTACCCCCTCAACCAGAGATACCCCTCACAGCTAATCACCCCATCAATCAGAGATATCCCTCACAGCTAATCACCCCTCAAAGCACAAATAACCCAGAGTTAAATATTCTGTAATGTTTTAATATTTTAAACTTTTAATATTTTAGTATTTTAAAGTGTCCTTTGTGCGCTGTTTGTTTATGAATTTTACTTTTCTTGTGGACGGTGAGAGAATTTGAGTAAAACATATTGAAATGTAAATTGTTCTTCACATTGACATGAATTCAGATGCTTGGATCCGACTCACCGTTCTGCTTCTGAGCTATAATATAATTATTGTTGTGAATCCTCATCGTCTGGCACTTGAGTGAGTGTTTTTGCTTCAGAGAATATTTCCACTTCAGTGATAATCAATCCTGTTTATGTTTTTTTCTTTTCTTTTTTTTTTACAACATGGTACTTGATTTGCTAATTTCCACTGTTGGCTGTTTTCTCATTTCACATTTCTGTCACTGAGTTTCACACCGCGCTTGCGGCAACACGGTCAATCTCTCACCGTGTGATCGCTCAGTCCTGCAGCGATAAAGAGAATTCATCAGGAAAAGAAATGACAGGAACAAGAGAGAAAGGTGAAAAGTGGAAGAGCAGTCGAGCAGAGAATCAAGGAACATGTGAAACTTCCACATGCAGCTATTAGCACCATATGGCTCTCATCTCATCTTATTATCTGTAGCTGCTTTATCCTGTTCTACAGGGTCGCAGGCGAGCTGGAGCCTATCCCAGCTGACTACGGGCGAAAGGCGGGGTTCACCCTGGACAAGTCACCAGGTCATCACAGGGCTGACACATAGACACAGACAACCATTCACACTCACATTCACACCTACGCTCAATTTAGAGTCACCAGTTAACCTAACCTGCATGTCTTTGGACTGTGGGGGAAACCGGAGCACCCGGAGGAAACCCACGCGGACACGGGGAGAACATGCAAACTCCGCACAGAAAGGCCCTCGCCGGCCACGGGGCTCGAACCTGGACCAGTGCGTCAAAGAAACATTGTTAAAAGGCAAAATCGAAAAAAAAAAGAAAGTTGTGGTAGACATCATGGGATCGGGTCAGTGATGGTACATACGTAAAGGTGATGCTGATTTCTGCAGGTGTGGCTGTTGGACTGTCTGAGTTCTGTTCGCAACAAGCAGACAGTAAACTACTGTAAATGTTGGATTAGATCACAGAGCAAAAATCCATGAATTTTACACCACAACTGAATGAAATAACAGTAAAGATACTGTATTCATACACAGGAGTAAACAGAAATAAACTGATGTAGACAATACTACAAAGTATGAAACATCAGTAAACAATATTAAACATCAGTAAACAAAATTAAACAGTACGACACAGGATTAAACAGAAATAAACTTAAAAACAGGAGTAAAATATGGTATAATTAAGCAGTAATAAATGTCATTAAGCTGTAATAAACACTAATAGATGTTATTAAATAGTTATAAATGTTATTTAAACACAATAAACAGTAATAGATGTTTTTAAATGGTAATGAAGCAGTAATGAATGTTATCAAGTTGAACAACAGTTAGACTGGGCTAACAAGATATCAAACCAAATATGTTATTAAACAGTAATACTGTTATTAAGCAGTCATAAACAGTAATAGGTTATATTAAACATTAATAAATGTTATTAAGCAGTCAAACAGTAATAGATTATATTAAACATTAATAAATGTTATTAAGCAGTCATGAAGAGTAATAGATGTTATTTAACAGTAATAAACAGTTGTAGATGGTACTTAACAGTACTATATGTTATAAGAAACTGTAATAAGTGATATTAAACAGTAATAAATGGTATGAAGCAGTAGCACACAGAATTAATAAACAGTACTAAACAGATGATGTATTTTTCTTTCTTAATTTGTATAAATGTATTTAAATTCCCCTTTGCGTGAGATGGGAGTGATATATGAGCCTGTACGTGTCCTCTGCATTATGGCACTGGAGCAGTGTGAAAATGAACAGAATAGTGAGAGAGAGAGAGAGAGAGAGACACAGGGGTCGTGATGATCATCTGAGCCAAATACAGATCATTCGTGGTTTGGTGAATTCAGTCGTCTCTTGGGGAACGTTTCTGATTCGTATGACAACATGATAATTTCAGGTGACTTTAATCTACCAAACATTCTTTGGGAAACTCCAGAAAATACCACTGGCTCTGATGAAATAGCATTTCTTGAACTTCTAAATGACTACTTCTTGACACAAATGAACACTGCTGTGACACGTGGCAATAACACGCTCGACCTCGTTATCACGAATACGCCTGAGAAGATTAGAATTCGAGAAATCTTGTCTCCTGAGGATGGAGGTATTCTCACGGACCACGCCATTATACTCTTTGATTTGCTGGCATTGGTTCCTCGAGCGCTCAAGCATAAACGATTTGTTTATGACTATCGCAATGCTGACTTCATTGGCCTTCGTTCTTATTTACAACAGACCGCGGTCCTGTCCAACACCATCTCTGAAAAAGAAAACATCAATGATGACTGGATTAGCTGGAAGTCTGCATTTCAAGCAGCTGTCAAGCAGTTTGTTCCATCTAAAAAGATCAGAGGCAGGAATAGTCCTCCTTGGATATCTGGTGAGATTCTTCATGCCATCAAGAAGAAAGCACGCATTCGTCGTCAATTTATTCGTTCTCGCACAGACCATTTAAAGGAAAAGTTCAAACGACAGCGCACAGTGGTAAAACATCTTCTAAAGGAGAGCAGAGATCAGTTCTTTGGCTCCCTAGACAGGGAACTAAAGAACAATCCTAAACGATTTTGGTCACTCCTGAAGCTGAAATCCAAGTCAAGCAACTTCCCGCAAACAATGTCAATGGCTTCTGATAATAACACTAGAATCAAGGCAAACGACCCAGATGATATTGCTAACCTGTTCAACCGTTACTTCACTTCTGTCTTTACTACAGACCATGGTACGAGCATCATGGATGATCTACAGCCTGATGATACCGATGAATCCTTACTTACATCCTCAGGAACTCTGACGTTCACTAAGGAAACGGTAGAAGCATCATTTAAGAAACTTGATCCGTCCAAAGCTTTAGGTCCTGATGGTATACCTGCTCGACTCCTGAAAGAAACAGCTATTCAGGTTGCCCCCTCCTTGTGTGCTCTATTTAATAAATCGCTCAGTCTCGGTATCGTACCAGATGACTGGAAACTAGCTAATGTAGTTCCCGTGTTCAAAAAAGGAGAGAAAGACCATATGGAGAACTATCGACCAATCTCACTATTATCTCTGGTTTCCAAAGTCATGGAGCGTTGCGTTTTCACTACCATAAAAGATCAGACAACAAGCCTTATCAGTACTGTGCAGCATGGATTCGTACCTGGTAGGTCTTGTACGACTCAGCTCATTGAAGTTCTTGATCACATTGGAAGCCTGCTCGACCGAGGAAACCAGATTGATGTAATATATTTGGACATGTCCAAAGCCTTTGATAAAGTCTCTCACCGTCAACTAATCAACAAACTCTATCAATATGGTTTTAGGGGTAATATCCTAAACTGGTTTCAGTCTTATCTGCACGACCGTAAACAACGAGTCACGGTACTTGGCGCTACTTCTATTCCTTTATCAGTTACATCAGGTGTCCCTCAAGGTTCAATCCTTGGTCCAATGCTGTTTCTTCTGTACGTCAATGACTTGCCAGAGACAGTATCATCTTCTAGAGTAGCTACATTTGCGGATGACACTAAGCTGTTTAAAGCAATTTCAAACATGACAGATTCTTCCTCCCTGCAGAAAGACCTTGAAGATTTGGGCCAGTGGTCTCTGTCATCTGGACTAAAATTTAATGAAAGCAAGTGTAAAGTTCAAACTATCAGTAGAAAAAAGAATAATGTCTTTCATCCCTATTCAATGAATAATATCCATCTCAAACGAACCAAAGAAGAACGCGACCTTGGAGTGTGGATTACTTCTGACCTTTCATGGAAAAAGCAAGTACTCACACAGTGTGCAAAAGCTAATCAGCTGTTGGGCTATGTCAGACGGTCTACAAAATGTTTAAATTCTCAATGTTCAAGACGTACCATTTACCTCACCATCATACGCCCGCATTTAGGGTATGCGACGCAGGTATGGGCTCCTCAGTCTGTAGAACTCATCAGACGAACTGAACTGGTTCAAAGACGGGCTACAAAATACATCCTTGGTTTGCCATACATCTGTGATATTAACTACAAGGAAAGATTATTAAGAACAGAACTACTTCCTTTATGTTACTGGCACGAGTATCTTGACATGGTACTATTTTATAAGCTTGTCACTGGGATAGCTAAGATTGATCCCAAAGTCACACCATCGGTAATCAGTCCAAGAAAAAGGACAAGAAACCAAGGTTCAGCTGAAATCCTGTTTAAACAACCATTTTGCAGAACTTCCACATACCAGAAGTCATTTTTGATAAGAACGACAAGAATTTGGAATTCACTTCCGCAAGAAACTCGTCAACTCAAAGTATCACTGTCTTCTTACAAGTCGCTCCTTTTACAGTACTACATACTATCCTTACAGTCTACTTACGATCCAGATGACCTACGCTCATGGAGAACAATATGTGTGAAGTGCAATTTTGCACGAAGTCTTCATAAGCCTTTGACTTGTTGTTTTTAAATATTTTAGAATTAATTATGACGTTATTGTTATACTTTCACTTTATAGAAGGGTCTGCAGTAAATGGCTCAGCTGTTGCGGATTCCCTGCCTTAGTTTTTTTTTTTTTTTTTTTTTTTTCTTTTGTCATTGTTGTTGTCGATATTATGCTTTTACATAATTTAATTATTCTAAGGCAAAGTTAAATAAATAAAGCTGACACGCTGTTTGTGTTATGGTGGAATGGGTTCTGATGTTCCAGATGATTCGCCCTCAGGGCAGGTGTACAATAACAGACTACGGGATTAGAGAGAGAGGAGAGGGATGAGAGAGATTACTCTCTCTCTCTCTCTGTGTCTCTGTAGTTTTATCTGGTTTTCCTGCTAAGTGAGGTGTGACTGAACACTCCCTTCACTTCAGCTCACGAGAAACAGCTATTTTTGTCCCTTTCTTTCTTTTCAGGTAAACCTGGCCCAAATATTTATTTTTTCTAATAATAGAACATGTTCCAAAAGGAAACATTTTTATACATCCTCCACTTTGAATTGATTTAGATTTGAACTGTTTAGGTTGTTACAACATTACATACTCAAAATCTGTTGAGATTAGTGTACAAGGGGCGACGTTTAATGTCAAAATTAGCATTAAAAAAGCAGGAAATGTGTAACTTAGCCGCTGTTATACATCAATGATAATCTCTTGTAACTCAGTGCAAGTTTAGCCTCATAAAATCAACTGTATGATCGTATAGATGTAATATGTTTATGGCGGATATTAGCAGGTGATGTAAATGTACCTGCAAACGTGCTAAAAATTTGTCTAACTTCTAGCAATTCAGTGAAAGCAGTGAAATGGCAGTTCATGTGAATATATGACAGGACCCTTTTTTTGTTAACTTCCTGTTTATATTGTCCTGTTCTTCACAGTTTCATCTTCTCAACAGATGCTTTTTTTGTTCAGGAATGATTTTATAATGATTTTTTTTTGTATTGTTGTCATTTCATCTTGATATTTCTCTTTGTTTCCACACTTCCTTTATTTTTCCAATTATATAAATATTTCAAATGACTTAAGTAATTTGTATTTAAATCCATATTTCCATAGAAAATGAAATGAAAAAATAAGGGGGGGTGCAAACATTTGTCCTCAATCATACCGTAAGAAATGAAGCAGACAGGATAACAAGCTAGAATTGAGTTTCATGCCATGATGAAGAGCTTGTAATCATAATATTTCTGTACAATAACCACAATAGCTACATCATATCTGATAGATACACAGTGTTGCTGTCGTGCACTGACATGGTTGTTAGTTTGACAATAAATTATCGGCCAGTGAAGAGTGACAGATAACTGCATCCTGAAAGATCAGACATTCGGAAGAATTAGTTGCACACCTCGGAGTTTGTGCTAAAAGGGTTTTGTGGGTTATGACGTGAAGCTTTCACCTTCTTCTGATTGAAGGATCTAATAGATTACAGAAGCAGTGTGTGTGTCTGTGTGTGTGTGTTTATGCTGCAGCTCACAATGATGTTTTGAAGCCTGAAAGGATGCGACTTGAAACAAATTTTACCTCTCATCATTATTCTGAAGAAGTATTTTCTTTACGATGTTCTGTTTGTCTGCAATCTGTCTGAATTTACATTTTAAATTAAGGAATAAAACACTTGGGAAAATAATCAAAGATGGGGTGGTGTGATGAAGCAAAGTGACTCTTACCACCCTGAAAGTGATAAATTTTTAGAATACATCCCTGAAGTATTTTATTCCTCTGACACCACAGCACTTTACTGATTACAGATTCTTTAATTAATTGAAGCATGGAATATTTTCATAATTTTATATATTTATAGTTATACTTGATGTTGTAGAATGTCTGCAAGAGAAGTTATTTACATTTGAGTCATAATAAACAGTCCATCTCTTAACTACAATGATGTACTCGGACCATTGTAGGTTAAAAAAATGGTAATAATATTCTGAGGAAAAAAATCAGAATTTTTGGTATTTAAGAAAAAATATTTAAGGAAAAAAACAAACCTCTGAAATTCTTGGAGATTATAAAGTCATAAATTCATAAGCAAAAACAAAGTCAGAAATGACAAGATCAATGACAAAAAAAAATCCCTCATGTTTCCTGGCTGCAGTGCATTCTGAGAAATGTAGTCAAAAATCTCTTTGCACTTTATCCTTTTATTTCATGAGATTGAAGAGGAAAGATTGTATTTCCTGTAACTCTCGGCTCAGCTGTAGCATCTGTGGTGTGATAACATTGATCCAAACTTGCAAAGTGAAGCGATCTGGTTCCTTGACAATAAATAAATAAATAAATAAATAAATGCTATTTCCCCCAGATTTATTTGTCTTAAATTTGTGATTTTTTTTTTTTAATTTTGGGATTTCTGAGTTTTTTTCTCACGAATTTGTGACTGTATAATCTCAGAGAATATCCAAGGGTTTTTTTTTTTTTTGGCTTGTAAATTTCTGACTTTAATCTCAGAAATTTTGAGGTTTTTTTTTTTTTGCTTCAGAATATTACCTCCTCTCTCAGCTCTGTTTTTTAACCTACAACAGCCCGAATATACCTTCATACTTTCTTCTTTCTTATTTTTTACTCAATAAAAAAATACACAGCTTTACATAGTACTGAATAACATGACAAAGAAAGCATAAACTCTCTGTCTTGAAGAAAAAAACAGGAAAAGTTCCAGCTTTACCTCTGACTGTTACAAAGCACTGAAACTGGAGACTCCTTCCATAAATGATCAATAAACATTTTTTTTTCCTGATGGAAAACTTTGTGGTGGCACGGTGGTGTAGTTGTTAGCGCTGTCGCCTCACAGCAAGAAGGTCCGGGTTCGAGCCCCGTGGCCGGCGAGGGCCTTTCTGTGCGGAGTTTGCATGTTCTCCCCGTGTCCGCATGGGTTTCCTCCGGGTGCTCCGGTTTCCCCCACAGTCCAAAGACATGCAGGTTAGGTTAACTGGTGACTCTAAATTGAGCGTAGGTGTGAGTGTGAATGGTTGTCTGTGTCTATGTGTCAGCCCTGTGATGACCTGGCGACTTGTCCAGGGTGAACCCCGCCTTTCACCCGTAGTCAGCTGGGATAGGCTCCAGCTCGCCTGCGACCCTGTAGAACAGGATAAAGCGGCTACAGATAATGAGATGAGATGAGAAAACTTCGCCGTATCAGCGATTTTTTCATCTGTTTACTATGAGCATTCGCAAGTCCCTGTGTATGAGTTGTTACCATAGAAACGCTAATGTTTTAGAACGAGTGTGTCAATATAAGCGTATGATTTGTAGCTGCACTCCTGTCCAATCTGTGGCTCTTGATAATGAATCTTCTGACCAATCATGATCCAGAATTCAGCAGCACCGCGGTGTAAAGGACTGCTGTGTTTTTCACTCGTAACCTTTTCGCTGACTTACAGCTCATTATCTATAATCATTTGAGCCTTGAGGTTTTGTGAGAGAGAGAGAGAGAGAGAGAGAGAGAGAAAATGAGAGAGAGGGAGAGAGAGGCAGATTGAGGCTTTGCTGTGGTCTGATTTCTCCCTAAACACTTCAATAATTTCTGTAACAGCTTTGTCGATTTCACCTAGAGGAGCACATTCACTTGGCGTCTTTAAGAATGTCTGAAGTCAGCTTCTCTTCCTCTCGGGTCGATCGATCACTGCTAGCAATGCTAAACACAATGCTGAGCAGGCCACACACACACACACAATACACATACTAATTTTGTCTGGATTTAATCATTCAGATTTATCTTTCTTAGATGTGTGCTTATGTGCTCGCTAAGAAAAAGATAATGAGAAATTCGCATTTTTTATGTAACTCGTTTCAAACCTCATCAAAAACTTCTGCAAATGCTAAGTTAATTCTGCAAAATGACTGCACAGACATCTTTGAATAATGTGTCAGGGAGGTTTTTCTGCAGCTAAACTCCCTGAAATGGCTCAAAGCAACACAACATCTGAACATTTAACATGACCGAGATTCTTAGAATAATATATAATCTAATATATTCTATCCACATTCACTGGATATGAGCAATCACATGCTCTGATTGGCTACTCTACTACTAGGCTATCAGCTCATATACCTTGAGTAGAGAAAAACAAAATGGCGGAGCGTGTTACTGACCAACCGAGGATGAAATAAAAACTCTGCTTGAAAACAAAACCCCAAAATGTGTTATCAAGTATTTAAAAGAAACAGAAATAGCTAAAAGAATATAGTTTTTTTTTTTTTTTGGTTGGTTGGTTGGTTGCCCCCCCGATATCTCCTGTTCCACACTCCAGCCCAGTCGGTGGCGGTAATGCACCTTTAAGTTGGTTTGCCAACCACAAAAAACCCTGAAGAAGAAGAAAAAGAAGACAAAAACCCACAGAAATACAAAAAAAGCAACATAATATAGAGTGAAAGTATTTGATGTTAAGAATGTATCTTTTTTTCAATTTTTCAAGAAAAATTGATTATTTTAGCATTTTTCACAATTTGCTCCTGTCATTTTGCCGGTTTGTTTACATTCTAAGTGGAAATGATTTTGTCGGACGTTTTGTATAAAGTTTTTATTTATCGAATTTGCAAAAAATAAAAATAAAAATGCTCTGTTTCTCAAAATCCAGTGACTGTGGATAGAATAAAACAGTTATTTCACTCAAGCTTGTCGTACATGGATTATAGACGACTCGGTGCTATGCGCCTCGTCGGCTATCAGCTCATGTACGACTCGACTTTGTGGAATAACTGTTAAATATTAAACAAATGGAATTTTCAAACTTTTCCAATTATCGTGGTATAAAATCTGAACACAGCAGGTCAGTGAGGCAGAATGTTGCTAATCAGTGGCAAAGGAGACAAGGCTTCAATTTTTATGTTGAATTGTCAAAGTGCAACATATTTACGTTATAAAAGCTGTAATGGACATTGTGTTTGCTCCAGATGAGGACACGCTAGGCCACATTCAGCTAAAGAGCAGCGATGAGAAGCTAATCATGTAGCAAAGTTAGCAGAAACAACATAGCATGAACGGTACCGAGCAGTCACACATTCTTAGAGGTTAGCAATTAGCCTAAGTGATCAGATAACGTACTTACAGCTTGCTGTCATCTGGTCTACGAAATATATTCATAAAAAAAGAGATTATTTAAAACAGCTTGACATGTTTGAAAAAGCTTGGAATAGTTTTCATATTAGGCAATATTTCTAAAAAAATAAAGTGTAAAAAAACATCCAAATTGAGGTCTATAAGAGCAAAAGTTATTCATGGATTTGTCATGTGACCTTGTGTTCACTTTGTAACGCAGTTTCATTAACAACAAGAGACTTTTAAATTGAGCAGTTTTCTTCATTTATTCAAATTAGTTATGATGATGCGATAAAACAACAAATTAAACTGATTGGTTTCTTGGATTTCATCATTTTCTATCCACATATGTGCCCAAATCCAGAATCCAGGGACACATGTCAGCCCGGGGGCATTTTGAGCTATTGACAGATTCAGAAAGTACAGTTTCTAAGCTTTCCAATGATGCCTTCCATGTGGAGATCTGACAATATTTGAAGAATGTGTGGCCTTTTGAAAGTGTATACTTCTTAAAACAGAAAAGGGAGAAAATCGCCCTCAAAGTTTTCCATCTCAGCTACTCTGGGTGCAGGGCGGGCACATAATGGTGCTCATTTGCATAATATTAAGGAAAGCCCTACCCCCTACTAGCTAGCACGATGCTACTTTCATGTAAACAAAGATCACCACATCAATTTTCCTTCCATGCAAAGTATGCCCAACACAATTATGAAGTACAAAAATAAGTCCTAAAGTATACTTTAACGTTTTGTGGTTGAAAAATTACTCACCGTAAGAAAGAAAGATAGCACGATGATGACACAACTAACACAACACTAGTTTCATGTAAAGCCTCGGTCACAACTGGCCGTACCGCGCTCCTACAGCCGGTCTACATGCAAAAAATGCAAGAAACACACGAGAGCGCGCGTGTGATGTGCTGATTTTCGAGCCGCAGACCGGCCGCAGAGGTTCTTTGTCATGTCAAACAAACTCTACGGGCGCTTATGTTTTTTTCAGGTTGCAAGACAAACTTATAGCCAACGCGCGTCTTTCTCCATGAACAAAAAAAAAAAACGCAGCGATTTGGGAAACGCCAAAAATCACACGACCAAAAAATCGTACGTCCGGTTGTGACCTAGGCTTAACCAAACCACAACACTCTCTGTTACATGCAAAAATAACCACACAGCCTTAGATTAATAAACTTACCCCATCAGAAAGAGCAACGGCGCCTTGCACACACCAATGCCTCCGATGGAATGTAATCCTAGCTTCCTTTTGGTTGGGTTTTTTTACTAGAAATGGTGATCCCCGATGTAAAAACCGTGTGTCTGTTTGCTTCACGGTGTTTCAGCTCCTCTGCGCTCTGTTTAGCTTCCTCATTCCATAGTGAAATCACACGCCTGTATGCAGCTTAAGTAGCCACGAGCTCAGCTCGTATCATACAGCTGATTCGCGAAAAAAAAACAAAAGACTTAAATCATCATGTGAATGGCCCATATGGTAATTTACCCACACCCCCCAGCAGGCTACAGTCCTGACAAAAACGAGACAATTTGCAACAAAAAATGTATGCTTTTCCAACAAAACAATCTATTATCTGAAATACTGATTGCATTCTTCAAGATCTCAACTTGCACATGATGGAAGAAAACAAAAATCACAAATTTCGAAAAAAAAAATGCTTCTTTTGCGATTATCTCGGATTCGTTTCGGCCGACATGTGTCCCTGGATTCGGTGAGGGGTCACATATAACACATAAGTCAAACAAAAATGCATATCTGAGGTTGATTATCATAGAGTTAAATAATAAAAGGCTTCAAGTCGTGCTGTTATAGGAAAATAATCAGTCGCCGTCACGGAAGTTAACCTGATTAATGCGCAATTTGGAAATTGCGAACTAAAAAAAAAAAAAACGAGTTATGGAAATGTGTGAAGTTGGGAAAAACTCTGAAATATCGATATCATGAAAGTGTTTACGCTTGCATGAGATGGTTATTCAGATGATTCAGTAAAGCAATATTTCAGTAAATTGAAATGGAAACACGCTTTTTGCGTTTATGTCACATGAAGAGTAAATGGAAATGCTATGTTTCTTCCAAAAGAGCGATTTTATGTAAGAGCTTTCACGAGAGGATTAAACCCAGCTTTAATCACGTATCATCACTTGACAGAAAAACACAGAACATTCGGAAATGTATTTTGCCAATTTAAAAAAAAAATCACTTTTTTGGCGCAAAACTTCAATAGAAACCCAGTTAACCAGTTAAACCTGGGTGGGGTGATGAAGTGGAGTTACTGCAACAACCCTCAACTTGATTGTCATCCAAGAACAGAATTAATAAAATAGTTTTATCAATTAAAGATTAAAGAATGTTGCACTTTTTTCCATTGATTGTTACATTATAGCAGCTATAAACAGTCATTCCGTCACCACCCTCTCTTTCTCTCTCTTCATGCTAATAATACAAAAAAAAAACCTTTTCATGTAACTGAAAAACTGCAAAGTATAAACTCCTTGGAAAACTGTTACAACATGCTGAAACTGGAGACTCCTTACAAAAAAATCCTGATTCGCAAAAACTCCACCATGGAAATAATTGCGCACATTTTAAAATATGTTTAATATACATTAGCATGGCGGCACGGTGGTGTAGTCGTTAGCTCTGTCGCCTCACAGCAAGAAGGTCCGGGTTCGATCCCCGTGGCCGGCGAGGGCCTTTCTGTGCGGAGTTTGCATGTTCTCCCCGTGTCCGCGTGGGTTTCCTCCGGGTGCTCCGGTTTCCCCCACAGTCCAAAGACATGCAGGTTAGGTTAACTGGTGGCTCTAAATTGAGCGTAGGTGTGAATGTGAGTGTGAATGGTTGTCTGTGTCTATGTGTCAGCCCTGTGATGACCTGGCGGCTTGTCCAGGGTGAACCCCGCCTTTCACCCGTAGTCAGCTGGGATAGGATCCAGCTTGCCTGCTACCCTGTAGAAGGATAAAGTGGCTACAGATAATGAGATGAGATGAGATACATTAGCATCCCTGTGAATGAGCGGTTACTATAGAAACGCTAACACATTAGAACGAGCGTGCTAATATAAACCTGCACCAATTAGATCCAGCACTGCAGCAGTGACAGTGATGTCATCGTGTGTGTATGAGTCAGGCCCTGAACTCCTCAGTAATGTGTGTATTGTGCATTGTCGAGTGTGTTCACGTCTCGGAAAGTCCGACGTCAGCTTCTCGTCCTCTCAGGGTGATCGATCACGTCAAGCGTGCATCTGATAATCTCCTGGCTATTAAAGTGAGCACGCGGCGCTGAGCAGAAGGAATGCTAATGAGAAAGATGGACTTCACTGGATGCCATGTGAATGAAGATGATGAAGATGTCATTAAAGATCTGAGCACTAACTCCGCCTCTTGGAGTTAATCATTATTTAATCAGAACTTGATATGCCAGACGACTTTGACTTAACTGTCAGTCAGTCTGAGAGAAGGAGGCGTGGCTTGTGTGTGTCAGTCCCAGCGAAGGAGGTGTGGCCTCTGATTTTATCAAAGTAAAGGAGGTGGAGCCTGGGTATTTATCAGTTTTAATGAAGGTGATGTGACAACGATGTCAGCTCCAGTGAAGGAGGCGTGGCCTCTATTTGTGTCGGTCTTGGTGAAGGAGGTGTGGCTTTGGTTTTTATAGTAAAGGAAGCAAAGGGAGTGTGGCCCTGGAATTGATGAGTATCAGTGAAGGAGGCGTGGCTTGTGTGTGTCAGTCTTAATGAAGCAGGTGTGGCCTCTGTGTTTGTCTGTCTCAATAAAAGAGGCGCGGCCTGTGTATGTCAGTTTCAATGATAGTGGCTTGACCATATAATAGCATCCGTCAGTTCCAGTGAAGGAGGTGTGGCCTCGGTTTTTATAGTAAAGGAAGCATGGCCTTGGAATTGATTAGTATCAGTGGAGGAGGTGTGGCTTTTGTGTGTTAGTCCTTGTGTAGAAGGTGTGGCCTCTGTTGTGTGTCGGTCCCAGTGAAGGAGGTGTGGCCTTGGTTTTTATTGTAAATGAAGTAAAGGAAGTGTGGCCTTGGAATTGATTCGAATCAGTGAAGGAGGTGTGGCTTGTGTGTGTCAGTTACAGTGAAGGAGGTGTGGCCTTTGTTTTTATAGGAAAGGAAGTATGGCCTTGGAATTGATTAGTATCAGTGAAGGAGGCGTGGCTTTTGTGTGTTAGTCCTTGTGTAGAAGGTGTGGCCTCTGTTGTGTGTCGGTCCCAGTGAAGGAGGTGTGGCCTTGGTTTTTATTGTAAATGAAGTAAAGGAAGTGTGGCCTTGGAATTGATTTGAATCAGTGAAGGAGGTGTGGCTTGTGTGTGTCAGTTACAGTGAAGGAGGTGTGGCCTTCGTTTTTATAGGAAAGGAAGCATGGCCTTGGAATTGATTAGTATCAGTGAAGGAGGCGTGGCTTTTGTGTGTTAGTCCTTGTGTAGAAGGTGTGGCCTCTGTTGTGTGTCGGTCCCAGTGAAGGAGGTGTGGCCTCTGATTTTATCAAAGGAGGTGGAAACTAGCTATTTATCAGTTTTAATGAAGGTGACATGACAACAATGTCAGTTCTAGTGAAGGAGGCGTGGCCTCTAGTTTTGTCAGTCTTGGTGAAGGAGGTGTGGCCTTGGTTTTTATCATAAACAAAGTAAATGAAGTGTGGCCTTGGAATTGATTAGTATCAGAGAAGGAGGCATGGCTTGTGTGTGTCACTCCCAGTGAAGGAGGTGTGGTCTCTGATTTTATCAAAGTAAAGGAGGTGGAATCAGGGTATTTATCAGTTTTAATGAAGGCGACATTACAATGATGTCCGTTCCAGTGAAGGAGGCGTGGCCTCTGTTTGTGTCAGTCTTGGTGAGGGAGGTGCGGCCTCGGATTTTATTAGTTTTTTGATGGACGGGTTTCTTGCCCGAACTGATAATTGCATCATCAGTTTTTCTTTGGCTAATCAGACACAAGGTACACCACTACACTTGCTGGAGCAGTTGGGGGTTAGATGCCTTGCTCAGGTCACTCCAAAAAGTCCTGCTGGTCAAGGGAATTGAACTAGCAACCTTTTGGTCCAAAAACCATTTCGCAAACCATTAGGCCATGGCTTCCATTTCATAATAAAGTAAGTAAATAAGCATAGTCTTGGAATTGGTTAGTATCAGTGAAGGAGGTGTGGCCTCTGTGCGTGTCTGTCTAAGTAAAATAGGCGTGGCCTCTGTGTGTGTCAGTTTCAATGAAAGAGGCTTGACCATTTAGCAGGGCCTGTCAGTCCCACTGAAAGAGGTGTGGCTTCACTTTTTTCAGTGATAGTGATGGAGGCGTGGCCTCTATAGCTGTCAGTCATAGTAAAATAAATGTCAGATTCAGTGAATGAGGTGTGGCCTATCAATCTGCCAGTCTCAGTGAAGGAGGCGGGGCTTTTGTAGCTGTCAGTCCCAGTGAAGGAGACATGTTATCATATTGCATTGTGCCAAGTCAGTAAATGTTGATTTAATGTATCTTTCACACTTTGGATTTTTGTTCTCGGTTAAATATTTTTCATGTTTATGACGGTGAACTGGCAACTGCTGCTACAATTAGCCTGTTTTCATCTGCTCACTGTTTATTACACCCTCTACCCTTTCACACAGTGCATTCAGTGGGCCTCTTCAGCGTGTGTGTGCATGTGTGTGTTGTCTCGCCTGCTTTTAATGACCCAGCTCCATTCCCTCGGCTCTGTATCTCCACGAGCCGTAATGTGTAGGGAAACGCTCTTAGCTCTGAGACTAAATAGTATTGACGGGCTTCAGGATTTTTCTATTTCACGCTCCATCCAAGTGCCTCGCAATTAGAGCATCTAGTGCCTGTTAACACTTCCCAAAAGATTCAGAGAGACACTGAGAGAGAAGAAGACAGGGATGATATGATCATGTAGTGTATTCAGCTGGAACTCCTGAAATTGGTGCTTACGACACAGAAAGGCAAAAACACAACATGACACGCTCACCAATCACCAACTTGTGAAAGCTTCAAGAGCACTGTTGCTAGGCAACCGGGGACACAGACGCTAAGCGCAGGCTAGCTAGAACATATTGAAGTTTGTTTTATGGACAACATAAAGGCACAGAGATAATAAAAATAACAAAATTATCAGGAACATCAACGTTTAACTCAGATGTGGTGTCAGATTACGAAGAAAATGTTTTGTGTCAGTAAAATCGAACTGTAACTAATTAGCATCAAATCAGAACAGAAACACATTTGTATTGACCTAAATGTCACAATATGTCACTGTAGGAATTAGATCCAGGTGTAGATTTTGTTTGAATGTAATATATAGATTTAGGCACTGCCTAAAAGTGGATCTCCCATCTGTTTCTGGGTTGTAGAATTTTCTTATATCATAGCCAGTCTCTTTTGTTTTATTTCTTTACTGGCTAGCGCTGACCACTAGATGGTGTGTATGACTGGTAATTACTAACACTGGCCGCTAGGCGGTGTGTATGACTGGTAATTACTAACACTGGCCACTAGGCGGTGTGTATGACTGGTAATTACTAACACTGACCGCTAGGCGGTGTGTATGACTGGTGATTACTAACACTGGCCGCTAGGCGGTGTGTATGACTGGTGATTACTAACACTGGCCGCTAGGCGGTGTGTATGACTGGTGATTACTAACACTGGCCGCTAGGCGGTGTGTATGACTGGTGATTACTAACACTGGCCGCTAGGCGGTGTGTATGACTGGTGATTACTAACACTGGCCGCTAGGCGGTGTGTATGACTGGTGATTACTAACACTGGCCGCTAGGCGGTGTGTATGACTGGTAATTACTAACACTGATCACTAGGCGGCGTGTATGACTGGTGATTACTAACACTGGCCGCTAGGCGGTGTGTATGACTGGTGATTACTAACACTGGCCGCTAGGCGGTGTGTATGACTGGTAATTACTAACACTGGCCGCTAGGCGGTGTGTATGACTGGTGATTACTAACACTGGCCGCTAGGCGGTGTGTATGACTGGTAATTACTAACACTGACCACTAGGCGGTGTGTATGACTGGTGATTACTAACACTGGCCGCTAGGCGGTGTGTATGACTGGTGATTACTAACACTGGCCGCTAGGCGGTGTGTATGACTGGTGATTACTAACACTGGCTGCTAGGCGGTGTGTATGACTGGTGATTACTACCACTGGCCGCTAGGCGGTGTGTATGACTGGTGATTACTAACACTGGCCGCTAGGCGGTGTGTATGACTGGTGATTACTAACACTGGCCGCTAGGCGGCGTGTATGACTGGTGATTACTAACACTGGCCGCTAGGCGGCGTGTATGACTGGTAATTACTAACACTGATCACTAGGCGGCGTGTATGACTGGTGATTACTAACACTGGCCGCTAGGCGGTGTGTATGACTGGTGATTACTAACACTGGCCGCTAGGCGGTGTGTATGACTGGTGATTACTAACACTGGCCGCTAGGCGGTGTGTATGACTGGTAATTACTAACACTGGCCGCTAGGCGGCATGTATGACTGGTAATTACTAACACTGACCACTAGGCGGTGTGTGTATGACTGGTAATTACTAACACTGGCCGCTAGGCGGTGTGTATGACTGGTAATTACTAACACTGGCCGCTAGGCGGTGTGTATGACTGGTAATTACTAACACTGGCCGCTAGGCGGCGTGTATGACTGGTAATTACTAACACTGACCACTAGGCGGTGTGTGTGTGACTGGTGGTACACGTACACGGACAAACCACAAAAAATTGACTCGATGGGTTTATCATTTTTTCTTAGGTATGGTGCTCCGCTGGGAGCTCCGCTATTACTATGAAAAAAAATTACCTCAGAACTTATCCATTCGTTTAGAATCTTTGAGAAAACACAAAGCACTAATTAGCAAGAATTAGCTTAGCATTACTCTGTACCCTCAGAATGACTGAAAATGTGTTTTTAATAGTTTTAAAATTGATATATGTGTGTGTGTGTGTGTGTGTCAGGATTCAGCCAGCAGGACTGGTGGAGAGAATTCAGGCCATCGCCCAAAACGTGTCGAACATAGCAGTGCGAGTCGAGCAGATCCTTCAGAACAGCATGGCGGCATCAAGAGGTGATGTTTTACACACACACACACACACACACACACACACACACACACACACACACACAGGATTCAAAATCATAATTTTAAAACACAGGATAACTTTTCTATTTTGATGAGGACCTTCCATTACTGTAACTAATTAATTCTACAAATATTTTGTCTCTTTTATTATTATTATTTTTATTTTTATTTTTTGCAATAAACATGGTAAAAGTGGCCATTTTTTGTGAGGACCAGGTGTTTATGAGCATTCTTGGTCCTTAGAAGGGAAGAATACATGGACACACTGACACACACAGACACACAAGCTGGGTGATAGATGGCAAGCTTCACATTTTTCTAGGGCTTGTTCTGCTGTGGTGTGCCATGGACCTTGCTGTGGTGAGAATGATTAAATTATTGGACACATACACCCCAATATCCCTGCCTGAAGAAATGTAACATTACTAATAAGTCGACATGTAGATGCTCAATATGGTCTCATTTCCACGATCCCAGATAATGAGAAGTCGGAGCATTCACATGGCTATTTTTTTTTTTTTTGAGAAAAATATCACAAACAAGACCATACATTATCATGATAATAATAATTATTATTATTGCCTTGTCCTCTTATCTTGACAACTTCTCTTGAGTTGTTTTCTTGAGTTGAAATAAGCAGCAGATGCTCCTTCTGTTCTTACAACATTCACAAATGTAATTTGGAAATTAGCCACACGTTTGTTTATAACACACTGGATGTCAACCGTTTTGAATTGGTCGATCATGTACAGTAGACATTCAAGATGAAGGACGGTTTTTCAAATGGTTTGTTTACCGGACAACTTTAGCTTTCCTAGCTATGACTCACTAGATTAGCTTTCATTAATTATGCTAGCTTTCAGTCACTATGCTAGTTTAGATTAGATCAGTTATGTTTCATTTAAACTCGCTAAGTTTGCCTTCACTCACTTGCTAGCTTAGCTTCCATTCACTAGGTTTAGCTTTCTTTCTTTCTTTCTTTCTTTCTTTCTTTCTTTCTTTCTTTCTTTCTTTCTTTCTTTCATTTTCTTTTGAGTAAAACCTATTCTTAGCAAATTGATTGTTTTTCTAACAGACTTTTAAAGGTACTGTACAAAACTCATTATTCTGTCCACATTCACTGGATATGAGCAATCGTGCACTCTGATTGGCTACTCTAATCAGATACTAGTACTGTATATCAGCTCATATACCAAGGACGAAATAAAAACTCTACTCGAAAACAAAACCCCAAAATATACAAAAAAATAGAATGAAAGTATTTGATGGTAAGAACGTATCTTTTTTATTTTTCAATAATTATTATTATTATTATAGCATTTTTTTTTCACAAATTGCGCCTGCTATTTCGCTGGTCTGTTTACTTTCTAAGCGGAAATGATTTTGTCTGACATTTGTATAAAATTTTTGTTTAAAAAAAAATGCTCTGTTTCTCAAAATCCAGTGAATGTGGATAGAATAAAATAGTTATTCCACTCAATCTCATCGTACATGGATTATAGACAACTCGGTGCTACGCACCTCGTCAGCTATCAGCTCACGTCTGACTCGATTTCATGAGATAACTGTTAATTGTTTCCCTCGCTCGGTGAGCTTTCACTGAACACACTAGTTTACATCTGCGAGATTGACTTGTACTCATTGTAAGTTATGAGTTTGCTCTCATTAGAAGTTATCTTTAACCAGATTAATTTTATAAATGCTACACTCTTCACAAATTTTTTTTTTCTTTAAAAAGAACCACAAGTTTTAAATTCTGGTTCATTTCAAGTTTCCCTTTTAGATTCAGTTTCCATGTAGAACCCCTTTAGAAAGCGAAGAACCCTTAAAGATCTGATGACATGTTTTTGACATCTTTGGCGATGTTTTATAACATAAAAAGTAATTCCCGATGATCCATATATTAATTCACAAAGGCGCTTATTTTACAAGTTATGATAAAAAACGCGGCTATTTGGGCAAATTTGACGGGGCTGCAGCACCCAGGACACGAATGAGGAGGAGGGGCTATGACATCATCGAAAGAATCTTCCTCCTCACTTACCAGTTTGTTGTTGATGCGACAGGTGTTCAGTTTGTCATTATTAGTTTTATTATTATACATTATTATACATTATATATATATATATATATATATATATATATATATATATATATATATATATATATATATATATATATTATGCCTTTGCGTTGTGTTGCTGGCTTTTGCTCCAAAACCCACAAGGATGGGGTAAGTTTATTCAAGTTTCCCAGAGATCCCGAGCTGCATGCGAAGTGGGTGAAGCAAGTCAGGCGCACTCGTGACAAGTGGGAGCCCTCACCAACATCCGTCCTGTGCTCTGAACACTTCGATTTGGATTGTTTTGACACCCTTCCCAGCTTAAAAGAATCTCTTGGGTGTTCAGTTCAGCACAAACGTGTGTTACTACCATCAGCAGTGCCTACAGTATTCCGGAGGGGGTCTACTAGTAGCTATGCCGGATCCAGCAGTCGCCTGGATATTTTGCTTCATTCAAGGCTAAAACTAAGAAGCCATAAACTAGAAGACGTGCCTGCCAATATTATCCTAAATGTATCACGGATCAGGCATAGTCGTAAGCTTATTATGTTAGCCGTTTGCATGCTCCATTAGGAACTATGTATTCAGTGTAGCATACGGCTTACATGATATAAGCAGTGTTTACACATGCAAGACAACAATACACAATATTAAAATATTGATTCCGTAACATTTTGAACAAATACGGGTTGACCTACCAATCCTTGTTATCCAACCTTGTGGTGTTCAATGCTGGGCTGTCTGCCTGTCCGCTGTCCATCTCGGGGTCGGAGTCGCTCTCAGATTGCACAGTAACAGGTTCAAACCTGTACGGTTGGATGCACCCATGTTCGTCATCACTAGATTCTTCCGATCTATCCCACTCACAACACAATTCTAGACTCCCAGAAGAGGAAGAGCTAGCACTAGAGAGTTCACCGGCGTTTTCATGCGACATTTCCATTGAGTAGAACAGCCAGTGAACCGCAGCGTGTTCTTCCGCTGATGTCACAACATGGCTGCGAGCCACGGACCCAGTTTTCTTGCGCTGTGCAATTAAAAGTTGGATATTCGCGTAACAACAGCTTCTTTTCACGTAATTATAACAGAAATCTAACATGTTTGCCATGTTGTATAGTTTATTTAAGAAATTGCATAGAGTCATGTTCGTGTCATCAGATCTTTAACTATTCAAAGAACCCAAGATTCTAACGGTAGGAGGAAAAAAACAAAACTAAAAAAAACCCCAAAGATACTCTGTACATAAAAAAAAAAAGAGATACTGAATGTAGACACTGAAAATTCACAGGAATGTTCACATTTGTATGTTGTGTTGCAACAAGGAAAACACAACTGGCCATGTTTTTTGAGAAGAAAAAACAGATGGGTGTTGAGTTTGTCTCAACACAACGTATTTCATTGAAAGAAAAAAAAAAACTCCGAGTTCTCAGAATAAGTTCTCAACATAATAAGCTTCCAAACACACCCCATACTGGCCAGGGTGCATCACGGTGACGGATTGCTGGTTGGTGTTCTGCTTTAAAGTGTGCTTAGACGTCGATATGACGTACGGTATAACGTCAGATTTGTTGGTCGGGGAATTCTCGGAAGTCGGACATAAACATGAGACTGTCAGCAGTAAGGCTGAATTAGGTGGAGTGTATTCAGTATTGAGTCACACAGGACAGATTTAAAGCCCACTTTTAATTCACACTTGCATTTTATTGCTCCCTCGGATGCTATTGATTTAGGCAACGTCTACCATGCGGACCTAATCGGACTATAAAAATCCTCAGGCTGTGTCGGTGAATGTAAATAATGCTCTGTGGGCTCAGGGAAACGCCGACGTGTTTTGGACCTGGAAGGCTGTGACATTTTCTAAGGGCAAGATAACATTAGAGTAAATCTTCACAAATATTCAAGAACGACAAGAAATACATTTTTGCCTCAATGTACAGTATTTAGAACATTCTTCCTTTTTCTGTACGCAGCATTTACATTTACTGAAAGGACCTTGAGGATCGAGTGGACCTCTTTAAAACTCATGTGTGATGCATCGCTGAGCCTTAAAGGCC
Source organism: Neoarius graeffei (assembly GCF_027579695.1). Lineage (NCBI taxonomy): Eukaryota > Metazoa > Chordata > Actinopteri > Siluriformes > Ariidae > Neoarius > Neoarius graeffei. The sequence goes on along the minus strand of NC_083572.1, from coordinate 3,676,013 downwards.
ATTGTCGTGCTTTAATTGCAACTTTTATACTATTGTTTGTGCCTTTGGGAAGAACAAAGTGCTTCTATGGTACGTTTTTCAGACAATGTGCCAGGAGCGGAGTGGACTTCCTGTAAAGCCTATTCTCGTGATTTTACCTTGTACAGAATAAAATGGGATCAAAAATGGCTTAAAAATAATGAAATGAAATGTTTCAACATTAAAAAAAAAATACTATAAACAGTAATCAGTAAGCCATAATCAATCAATATAACAAAGTCAATATTTGGTGTGAGACAAAGGGTCGGCTTTAAAAAATAAATTGTCGTCTGAGGTCCAGTGAGTGCAGTTTTATGCGGAAATGATCTGTAGGTTTTCCTGAGCATCTCACAGAACCTGCCCCAGTTCTTCTGGACACTTTGACTGTCACACTCACTTCTTCATTTTGCACCAAAACCCAGCAGCCTTCATTATGTTTTCTTTTTTAATCTGAAATGTGCTCCCTTCTGGAACATACTGCTCAGATACAAACTTTTTTTGTTATTCTGTAACATTTAATTTGTGCTGAAAAAAATGAACGTTTTGAAAGAAAGGAAGCACAACTTTATTCATCACACATTTGTGAAATTCCTCTCTGCATTTAACCCATCTGAAGCAGTGAACACACACACACGCAGAGCAGTGGGCAGCCATGCTAACAGCGCCCGGGGAGCAGTTGGGAGTTCGGTGCCGCGCTCAAGGGCACCTCAGTCCAAGGCCGTCCCATATTAACCTAACCGCATGTCTTTGGGGGAAACCGGAGCACCCGGAGGAAACCCACGCAGACACAGGGAGAACATGCAAACTCCACACAGAAAGGCCCTCGTCGGCTTCGAACCCAGAACCTTCTTGCTGTGAGACGACCGTGCTAACCACTAAGATGTTTTTTTGGTAATATTTTGACTCAGTAATGTAGAAGTCATAAAATAGAAATCTATAACAAAGTTTGTATGAAAAAAAACGAACGGGGCAAAAACTTTTGCACAGTACTGTGTATATTTAAGAATTGAGGCTATAGCTGTAAGAGTTTAAGACATGCTGAAGTATAGAAATCAGTAGTTATCAAAATGCTCAGAGGCAAAACAGTAAGCGTTGGATGAAACACTCCGTGACAGAAAATATCCGACCATATCATGTTTTATTCCCCTATGGTTCGGGTTAATGTTGTGGAACAACCGCAAAACAAATGAGTTCCTGTTATGATGTATGATATAGCAGCTATGAACAGTCGTTCCATCACCGGCCTCAGATTGTTCTCTCTAGAAATGAATATGACAAAAATACAAAAGCAAACAATAACAACAAAGCCAAAAACACAGCTTACCATGTTACCAAGAAACTGCAAAGTGCTGACACTGGAGACTCCTTCCATCAACATTGAATAAATATCTCCTTTCAGAAAAAAGTTGTGAAGACCATCTCTTGTACAATTAGCTGTTACTATAGAATGTATTAGAGCCACAGTAAAGTAGGCGTATCAGACACTAGCTGTGAAAATTGTCCGCGCAGACGATCATCTAAATTTCCAAACCTGTCATTGATTCACTCTTGAATATTTTCTATCATGAATCCTCTCATTAAAAAGCTTATAATCTCTGCTTTCCACAGAAATGGATCTGGTTAAGATCTGTTCAGTAGTTTGGGTGTAACGGCAGGTTGAAGTCGCTACAACAGAGTAAAAACTCTGCTCGTGGGGCGTCAGGAAACTCATGATGTTTTTCTTTTTGAGTCACGGGAAAGCAGTCAGGCTCTCTCTCTCTCTCTCTCTCTCTCTCTCTTCTGATCGGTTTCCCACTGGATTACTCATCAATATCAATCAGATCACTTTTATAGCGATGTTCTCTCGCTCTCACTGTTTCTGATGAAGGATTCAGCAAAATTTTCCCTCTGCTAGTTTTGATGTTCTGATTCACGGGAGACTTTGAAGTGAGTTTTCAGAGCTTTACCTACTTATTTTTTCAAATCAAACTGATTCACGTAAATAAATAACTATTTTAGAACACAACTGGGGTGGCACGGTGGTGTAGTGGTTAGCGCTGTCGCCTCACAGCAAGAAGGTCCTGGGTTCGAGCCCCGTGGCCGGCGAGGGCCTTTCTGTGTGGAGTTTGCATGTTCTGTCCGTGTCCGCGTGGGTTTCCTCCGGGTGCTCCGGTTTCCCCCACAGTCCAAAGACATGCAGGTTAGGTTAACTGGTGACTCTAAATTGAGCGTAGGTGTGAATGTGAGTGTGAATGGTTGTCTGTGTCTATGTGTCAGCCCTGTGATGACCTGGCGACTTGTCCAGGGTGTACCCCGCCTTTCACCCGTAGTCAGCTGGGATAGGATCCAGCTCGCCTGCGACCCTGTAGAAGGATAAAGCGGCTAGAGATAATGAGAATGAATGAGATGAGAACACAACTGGAATTGTTTTAGATGAAAAATATTGAGATCTTTGTGGTCAGAGTGAGATTTTCAAAAAAAAAAACATAAATCAGAAACGCGAGTATCGATTTCAGTTGAGTTAATGTGAATTGTTTATTGGATGTGGATCAGACAGTTTTTTCGAGGTTTGCCTTGAAAGCTGTGAATATTAATCGAAATAATCATTTATATTCTTTCATATAAACACTAGTTGGTCCTACTGAGAAATACAAAGGCCTACAGAGCACAAAGAGGGGATTAGAAATAATCTTTAATTACTTTTTTATTGAGTGTACCAATTTAACATTTTTACCTAATCAGCATAATTAATTCTAATCAAATACTAATTTGCATAATAGTTTTTTTTTACTAATTTTTCAAACTTTGTGTTCAGTATACAACCAGCTATGTTCCTGCCAATTTCCATGTAAATATCTTGAAAAATAGAAAAGCTCGTCTCGTCTCGTCTCGTCTTCTTCCGCTTATCCGGGACCGGGTCGCGGAGGCAGCAGTCTAAGCATGGAAGCCCAAACTTCCCTTTCCCCAGACACCTCGGCCAGCTCCTCGGGAAGAACACCGAGGCGTTCCCAGGCCAACCGAGAGACATAGTCCCTCCAGCGTGTCCTGGGTCTTCCCCGGGGCCTCCTCCCGGGGGGACATGCCTGGAACACCTCCCCAGGGAGGCGTCCAGGAGGCATCCGAAAAAGATGCCCGAGCCACCTCAGCTGATTCCTCTCGATGTGGAGGAGCAGCGGCTCTACTCCGAGCTCCTCCCGAGTGACTGTGCTTCTCACCCTATCTCTAAGGGAGCGCCCAGCCACCCTGCGAAGGAAACTCATTTCAGCCGCTTGTATCCGCGATCTTGTTCTTTCTGTCATTACCCAAAGCTCATGACCATAGGTCATGATAGAAAATAGAAAAGCTATGAAGAAAAAAACATTTAATCTCATTGATTAATGAGGCCCGTTTTGGACCATGTGACCCTCAGACAGAATATTACAGCCGTTTTCTAAAAATTAAGCCGTTTCTTCAATCTTTGATTTGTAATATCTGAAGAACAGATAAATATATTTTAATTCTGTAAAAAAGTATCTTGTTCTGCATTCAGTTCTGAATTCAACGAGACCAGTTTCAAGCAATTTGGACTGAATTTGAATTTTCGCTTGATATGCCTATTATAGTACGTTAGTAACGTATTAGAACGAATGCATTGCTATTAATACAAACCAGTGATTTACAGCTGCACTCCTGTCAGAGCTGCTGTTCTGGAAAATTAATCAACGATGATTGAAATGAAACTTTTATTTCATCAATTAAGATGTCGAAAACATGAATATGACTGATATACTGTGAGGTTCCTGACTGGTTTCACTTTAATGAAAGAAATGCTGTGTACTCAATAAAAGCGTGTAATTAAAGTGTTCCTTCCTGTGATCGACTGCGGCGGCTGTGTGTGACATTTAGAAAATTGACGTTTGGTGATGTAATAAAAGTTTAATAAGGTGACGTTCGTCGTTCAATGTGTGGAAATCCGTGTTCATGCTGCCGTCGTTGTGAGTGTTGGCAAGATGGCAGCCGAGTGAACAAATGTTACGTTACTAATCTTGATTGCGCTAAAAACTTCATTCATGAGGATGACATGACAATGACATGAACTGAGAAACGAATCAACATTTATTTGCGACACACGCATTGTAACACACATTCATACACCATCCGCCGTCGTGTAGGAGGTCCCTTTAGAGCATTTACAGCTCTACAGAGCCAACAGCCGGCTCTGCACGCCTCCGTTCCGGATCATAGACGCCGAAGATTGATGAAGCTGATGAAGCTGAAGATCTTTACTGCTCCTGCTGCTGCCTCCATTTGGCTAATGAGACACTGATAGATCCGAGACCGATCCAATCCACTTAAATCCTAAATCCCAATCCTGAGTCCATTAAAACAAAGCTTGACCAATCAGCCGAGGCGACATAGCTCTTTGCTGCTAAACAAGTTTGCGATTATATATCTCGCCTACTATCGCGCAATGCTGTCCTGAGTAGTGTATTAAACAAGTTAGCTTCCAGTGAAACGTGTGTAAAGCTTTCTGAAGAGGAAAGATAAATTCCCAGGGAATCTCCAGCGCGTCTTACTTCTTATAAAGCGTAAAATCAGATTTAACAGTGATGTAATGTTTCTTTTTGCAGTTGTAAGAGACGGAACATTGAGTCAGTGCGAAGTTCCCCGAGACCCGCGCTACCCTGACTGCGCTAGTAAAGTGGATGTGAGTACTCACACACACACACACACACACACACACACACACACACACACACACACAAAATGCATTTTTTTCTTTAACAACATTATATTCAGCATCAGTCCATTTACTGAAATTAAAAGCTTAATTGTAGCAAGAAACACCACAAATGTGTATAATACCGTTATATATGTGTAATAAAGGTGTAATAACAACAATATGGTAAATCTTTGAATCAGCAACTAAAATACAAAGCCATGGCTGATACCACAGCACTGCTGAATTCTGAAATCTGATTGGTCAAAAGGTCTTGATTAATCTTCTCTCATAGCAGCTCTACTGGTTTTGCTCCTTTAATAACCGCTTATTTATTGATACCTGTATTACAAACAGATTTTTAAGAATTATTGATGTGTTTGATAAAATTTCTTACAATAAGGAGACGTACACTACCGTTCAAAAGTTTGGGGTCACCCAGACAATTTTGTGTTTTCCATGAAAAGTCACACTTTTATTTACCACCATAAGTTGTAAAATGAATAGAAAATATGTCAGAAACCAGAATCCAGGGACACATGTCGGCCCGGGGGCATTTTGAGTTATTGACAGATTCAGAAAGTACAGTTTCTAAGCTTTCCAATGATGCCTTCCATGTGGAGATCTGACAATATTTGAAGAATGTGTGGCCTTTTGAAAGTGTATACTTCTTAAAACAGAAAAGGGAGAAAATCGCCCTCAAAGTTTTCCATCTCAGCTACTCTGGGTGCAGGGCGGGCACATAATGCTGCTCATTTGCATGACATTAAGGAAAGCCCTACCCCCTACGAGCTAGCACGATGCTACTTTCATGTAAACAAAGATCACCACGTCAATTTTCCTTCCATGCAAAGTATGCCCAACACAATTATGAAGTACAAAAATAAGTCCTAAAGTATACTTTAACGTTTTGTGGTTGAAAAATTACACTGTAAGAAAGAAAGATAGCACGATGATGACACAACTAACACAACGCTAGTTTCATGTAAAGCCTCGGTCACAACCGGCCGTACAGTACGCACTCCTCCAGCCGGTCTACACGCAAAAAACGCAAGAAACACACGAGAGCGCGCGTGTGAAACGCACGAGAGCGCGCGTGTGATGTGCTGATTTTCGAGCCGCAGAGGTTCTTTGTCATGTCAAACAAACTCTACGGGCGCTTACATTTTTTTTCAGGTTGCAAGACAAACTTACGGCCAACGCGCGTCTTTCTCCGTGAACAAAAAAAAAACCGCAGCGATTTGGGAAACGCCAAAAATCACACGGCCAAAAAATCGTACGTCCGGTTGTGACCTAGGCTTAATCAAACCACAACACTCTCCGTTACATGCAAAAATAACCACACAGCCTTAGATTAATAAACTCACCCCATCAGAAAGAGAAACGGCGCCTTGCACACACCAATGCCTCCGATGGAATGTAATCCTAGAACGGTCCGTGTATCATCCAATCATTCAAGTATTCCATTCAATCTGGAAAACGAGGTTGCGGGTTTTTTTTGCTAGAAATGGTGATCTCCGATGTAAATACCGAGTGTCTGTTTGCTTCGCGGTGTTTCAGCTCCTCTGCGCTCTGTTTAGTAACTCATTCCATAGTGAAATTACACGCCTGTATGCAGTTAAGTAGCCATGCGCTCAACTCGGATCATACAGCTGATTCGCGAAAAAAAACAACAAAAGACTTAAATCATCATGTGAATGGCCCATATGGTAATTTACCCACACCCCCCAGCAGGCTACAGTCCTGACAAAAACGAGACAATTTGCAACAAAAAATGTATGCTTTTCCAACAAAACAATCTATTATCTGAAATACTGATTGCATTCTTCAAGACCTCAACTTGCACATGATGGAAAAAAACGAAAACCACAAATTTCGAAAAAAAAATGCTTCTTTTGCGATTATCTCGGATTCGTTTCGGCCGACATGTGTCCCTGGATTCGGTGAGGGGTCACATATAGTCAAGACATTTTTCTGGCCATTTTGAGCATTTAATCGACCCCACAAATGTGATGCTCCAGAAACTCAATCTGCTCAAAGGAAGGTCAGTTTTATAGCTTCTCTAAAGAGCTCAACTGTTTTCAGCTGTGCTAACATGATTGTACAAGGGTTTTCTAATCATCCATTAGCCTTCTGAGGCAATGAGCAAACACATTGTACCATTAGAACACTGGAGTGAGAGTTGCTGGAAATGGGCCTCTATACACCTATGGAGATATTGCACCAAAAACCAGACATTTGCAGCTAGAATAGTCATTTACCACATTAGCAATGTATAGAGTGGATTTCTGATTAGTTTAAAGTGATCTTCATTGAAAAGAACAGTGCTTTTCTTTCAAAAATAAGGACATTTCAAAGTGACCCCAAACTTTTGAACGGTAGTGTAAGTTTATTGAACTCTCTGGGTTCTGAGGGTATTTTCTCGTACAAATGATTTTGGTACGCTCCGATTTTGTCGTCAATTTCAACAAATCTAAGCAGTATTTTTAAAGTCATAGGACTTTTTTGTAATCAGAATCAGAATCACTTTTTTTATTGCCAGGTATGTGAACACACACGAGGAATTTGACTCCGGTTTCACTTAGCTCTCTTAGTACAAACAGATAAAAAAAGCATAGACAAAAAACAAACAAAAAAGCTATGTACATGTAGAATCTTTTGGTGCAAAATGGTGCATAGTGCAAGGATGACTTAGTAAATATAAATATAAATATACAGTGTGCACAGAATGACGGTATGAGTGTGCAGATATTCACACACCTTACCCACTGTAACGAACCGTTTTGGTCACTTGAGGTGGTTCTGTTCAGTCTTAGGAATGGATCAAGCACAAAAACTTAAATCTGCTCCACTGATTTGGACAATTAACTGGCCATCAAAAAAAAAATGTCCGATTGTTTTGGGATAAAGGGTTAGCAGTGGGAGGGGTATTCAATGAGAAGAGTAAAAAAATTCCATTCATTCAATGAGAAGAGTAAAAAAATTCCATTCATTCAATGAGAAGAGTGAAAACCCCTCCGACTGCCAACTCTTAATCCCAGCAGGTCAAGTCATGGGTCAGTTTTTTCACACATTCCAACACAGTTCTGGATCACTGGATTGGCCAGACTTCAGATGTTTCCATCGCTGGCCACAATGCGCCTCCATTCCATACAAGATGACGCCCTTCTCATCCATGTTGTCCCGAGATTGTTGTTCAGCTCGTCTTTCCATCGTTTTGGAGGTCGCCCGCGTGGTCTTTTCCAATTCCTTGGATACCACTCGACAATTGCACGAGTCCATCGGTTGTCCAAATCTGGTGACATGGCCTGCCCAGCTGAGCTTCCATCTCTGGTATTCTGCGATCACGTCGTTCACTCCACTTCTCTCTCGTATCACCTCGTTTCTGATGAGATTCCCAGCATCCACCTTTCCATGGCCCAACACAGTTCTAAAACTGCTTTTAAAACAGCTTTATTTATCTGGTATTTGACTATTTTGGTATTTGACTCGATTCAGTGTGTCTTGAAATGAACTCTTGTACTATTTTACTCAGTTCAAAGCCACAATCAACTCTGTTAAGCCTAGGTCACAACCGGACGTACGATTTTTTGGCCGTGCGATTTTTGGCGTTTCCCAAATCGCTGCGGTTTTTTTGTTCGTGGAGAAAGACGCACGTTGGCCGTAAGTTTGTCTTGCAGCCTGAAAAAAACGTAAGCGCCCGTAGAGTTTGTTTGACATGACAAAGAACCTCTGTGGCCAGTCTACGGCTCAAAAATCAGCACGTCACACGCGCGCCCTCCGTGCGTTTCACACGCGCCCTCCGTGTGTTTCTTGCGGTTTTTGCACGTAGACCGGCCGTAGGAGCATGTACGGCCGGTTGTGACCGAGGCATTACTCTGTTACACAATTACTTTGTAATTTTGCTCCCGTTCCAACTCCACATTTTACTCTCTAAACTCCAAATAGAGCAAAATTCACTATTTTTGAGGAAAATACTTTTAACTCTGGAAAAACTGCTCAGTCATTTTTCCCGTGTCTGCACTGTAGCGCATGCATATCAACTGATCTGCTCATCAGAAATAGAAGAAATATTTACACTTACTCGAGCTGATCTTCGGCTGGATCGAGTCAAAGTAAAGAAAAAAAAAGCCATCGTTCATCATCAGTTCTCAAGATTGAATTGATTCGCTGTCCTGAATCATCTGAAGCGCCTCCTGAGCATCAAATTGCCATTCCAACAAGTTTTACCTCCAAACAGGTCGCCTAAACTATGGCTGATGTCGTTTATCCTGTTTACAGTGGGTGTTCCCACGGTGAAAGAGAAACCAATCAAAATCGAACGAGTGAAAGTGATTATCGTGCTGTTACCATGTGAACAGTCCTTTATGAATGTGTAAGTGCGCCCTCAGCACTCCGACTCCGGTGTGACTGAGGAAGGCGACAAGTTTTATGTTTCATCTAATTTAGGTCATTTAAAAACTATAATATTGTTTGGCAGTGAGCACATAGGAAAGTGTAAAGTGTAAAGTTTCTGTCAGTATGTTTATCATGCTTGTATGATTAAAAAAAAAAAAACTCGTGAAGATATTTATCTAAATACATGAACTACTCATTCTAAACCTGCCGAGCTTCGCCGGAGAAGCTCTCGACCCCAGAGGGTTAATTACTTCTCGAAGGAGTCTTCAGTGTCAGCGCTCCAGCGCTTTGTAACAGTCAGAGGTACAGTAACGCTGTAACGTTAAAATCTCTGACGTTTTCAGGACAAAGGAGTTTACGCTATTTTGATCACATGAGAAGCTGCGTTTGTGAACTTCAGGACTTGTTTCACACAGCATTACAAGTAACTATAAATGGATAAAATGTACAATGTGTTGTTCTTGAACAAATTAAAATGTTTAATTATTAGCAAATTGATGTTTTTTTAAGAGGACTAACACACGTGATTATTTTCTTTGAACAGAGTGTTTTATTCCTCACGCATCATATCGTCTCGTCATATATCTGAATCGTAATCATTAAATGTTTAAACGGGTTTCGATCTTCTGCATCTCCTTGTCGTGCTGTAGTGGATGAGGGCGCGGTGGACATCGGATCCGTGCTATGCCTTTTACGGCGTCGATGGATCGGATTGCTCCTTCCTTATTTACCTGAGTGAGGTGGAGTGGTTCTGCCCCCCACTGGCCTGGAGGAACTACAGCACAACACCTGCAGCGCCGAAAAGCTCAGCGAAAAGACAAGTGAGACACACACACACACACACACACACACACACACACCCCTCCCACCCACCGCCCCCTCTCTGTGATTTGTTTATTCTGCAGAAATGATTTCTCTCTAAATCCTCATGAATCTTGACTGATACGTTTTTACACAAATGAGTTCCTGCCTGATTTCTCTGTGTGTGTGTGTGTGTGTGTGTGTGTGTGTGTGTGTGTGTGTGTGTGTGTGTGAATGAGGTAGTCAGTCATTGTGTTTCTCGAGAGCTTGGTTAACATCATAATTGCCTGAGTCACACACACACACACACACACACACACACACACACACACACACACACACACACACACACAGTGATTTTTTTCAGGGTGATGACTTGAGCAGTGGAGTGGAGGGCTTCAGGGATCTCTCTCTCTCTCTCTCTCTCTCTCTGTCTAAATCTGTCTTTCTCTCTGTCTCTCTGTATCTCTAAATCTGTCTTTCTCTCTGTTTGTCTCCTCTTTTTCTCTCTGTCTCTCTCTCCATCTTTCACTCTCTCTTCATCCCTCTTTGTCGCTCTCTCTGTCTCTCTATCAAACTATCTCTCTCTCACTCTAAATCTGTCTTTCTCTCTGTCTAAATCTGTCTTTCTCTCTGTCTCTCTAAATCTGTCTTTCTCTGTTTGTCTCCTCTTTTTCTCTCTGTCTCTCTCTCCATCTTTCACTCTCTCTTCATCCCTCTTTGTCACTGTCTCTGTCTCTCTATCAATCTCTCTCTCACACTCTAAATCTGTCTTTCTCTCTGTCTTTCTCTCTCTCTCAATTTGTTGCTCTCTTTCTCTCTCTCTCTCTGCCTGTCTCTTAATTTATCACTCTCTTGCTTTGTCTCTCAATCTATCTGTCTGTCTGTCTCTCTCTGTCTTTCACTGTCTCTCTTCATCCCTCTTTGTCTCTCTCTGTAAATATCTCTCTCTCTGTCTCTCAATTTGTTGCTCTCTTTCTCTCTGTCTCTCCTAGACTGTCACTCTCTCTCTCTGTTTCTCTCAATCTTTCTGTTTGTCTGTCTCTTTCTTTGTCTCTCTCTCAATCTTTCTGTCTGTCTCTCTCTCTCTCTCTCTCTCTCTCTGTCACTTTCTCTCTTCATCCCTCTTTGTCTCTCTCTCAATCTGTGTCTGTCTTTCTGGCTCTTAATCTCTCTCTCTCTCTCTGTCTGTCTGTCTCTCTCCCAGCCTTTACGCATTTTAACATTGAATGCCCCAAAATATGCCAGAACAGATGCCGTCTTCTTTCTTCCCCAACCAAACCCCAGATGAGCCGATCACTGTGTGAACTCGGAATGATTGACAGTTGTGTTTTGAACTCTTTGATATGATCTGCCCTGCTGGAAACTTCACTTCCTGCTCTGCATCTCATCATCTCACTCACCTCTCACCTCCACTCGACCTTCCTGTGTGAAAGTGTGTTGACGTGGCGTATCTCTCTCTCTCTCTCTCTCTCTCTCTCTCTCTGTCTCTCTCTCACACTAAACACGAATTACGAAAGTGAGAAAGTCATTGTGGTTGTAGTTTGGCTTTAGTTTGTGTTTAAACAGTTGAAATAATCTTTTAAGTCGGTCGTCAAAGCAGTGACTTTGCTTTCAAGTGACATTATGTCATAAACTTTAACTTATATCATATATTTAAAATTTTTTTTTAATAATAATAATAATAATAATATGGTTTTTAAAGAAGATTAGGTTAAATTTTAAAATAAATGCTTAGACGATGTTGATTCTGTTTACCCTCGAAAAATTGTGATCTATTGCCCCGCCCATTTGTGTCATGAACAGCTAATATCCGCCTACTTTTTCTGAAACTGGTCCACGCCAAGGCTTTCTGATGTTCGTCTCAGACGCACCTCAGAAGCAGTGCTGAGTACGCATAAACCGAGGCTTTTCAGCACACATGCCTGCAGTGCATTATGGGTAATCTATAATGTATAACGATTCCATTGTCCACTAAAAATAGCAGCGTACATTTGTCAAGAAGTCTGAACAGGTTTTCTGCGTTTTAGCATTTTTTTTAAACTTGTAGTAAGAACCCTAAGTAGACGTGCGCTGAAAGACTGGGACACGTTACACCTGAGCACCTTCGCGACTTATTAAAGAAGAATTTAATTAGCTTGCGCCGTGACCGAGAACAGATTTGTGTCCTTATCTCTGTACTGCTTAATAATCGTCTGGGACATGATTAAATTATTGTTAAAAGTTAAAATGTGTCACTCCTTTCTCTCTCTCTCTCTCATTATCTTTTCCTCTTTATCTCTCTCTCACTCTGCGTCTCTGTCTTCACCAGGCGGCTTTCCGGACGGATCTCGGCGCTCTGTTGGATCAGGTCGGAACAGGGAAAGAGTCTCTGAGTTTTATGAAGAGACGGATCCGCAGGTTGGCAGCGCAGTGGGCTACAGCCGCCCAGAGGCTCGACCTGAAGCTGCGCAGACGATGGAGGGAGCAGAAGAAGGTGAGGAGGAACTAAAAATAGAAAAGAAAACACTTTCAGTATCGAGCCCCCGTTTGAGTGATCATTTCTAAATCAGGAACGATTATAAACTGGAGTCTGATCGCTCAGATTGTTGATTAATTATCTATAACAGCAGCCATGACACTCATGCAGCTGCAAATTACAATTTCTATAGTAACATACAGTATCAGCATCCAGCATCAGCGCTTTCTGACATCTTCAGGATCGAAGAGTTCATACGTTTTATACTTTTTGAGGTTTCTTGGTAACATAATGCAATTTTTTTTATCTTATTATTAACTTAAACAGAGAGAATAAAAAATGGAATGACTGTTTAACATCTCATTAAACGCAGCTAGAAAGAGATAAAAATTACAACACTGTGAAAATTACAGTCGTTGGTAAATTACCATGATGTCAGAGGAATAAACCAATTCAGGATTCGCTTTAATGATCAATAAAAAAATAATCAACTTTTATATCATACAAATTGGATCGTTTTATTGTTTTGTTTTTATTTGGTGCATCTTTTAATCCAAACGGTATCCTATCACGCCTCGTAACGTTCTCAACCATGAGTCATTTTGCTTATAGGCACTGTTTCTGCTCAGGGGGTCATTATTTTTGCACCATGGTGGTATTTTAGCTTGTATGTACAATTGTGAAGTTGCACCATAAGGATCTGTTCACTTCTTCACCTCTCTTCCATCACTTCTATTGTTCCTGGAGGATTATGGGACGGCCCTCGCAAGTGTTTTAAAACGATCATTCACGTCAGAGTTTACCTGCCGCTGTGCCTCGTCCCAAATATGCTAACAATCTCTAAAAATAGCTCTCTCTCTCTCTCTCTCTGTCTCTCTCAGCACTGATTTATCTCTCTGTCTATTCTCCCCCAAGTGCGTGAAATGGATTTTTTATCTCCAAACTTTGTGTGCTATCTCAACGCCAGCTGTTGCGATCGTTTTCTTTTTCGCCTGTCCAGAGTTCTTTATCATCCACAATTAAGGCAAGGCAGCGAGTCAGAAGCTATTTGCCGTCTGCTGCGGATAACGGATCGCTTTGCAATGGGAACACAGGGTGTAATTGCAAAATGAGATTCCTGCACCAGATAGTCATGTGTGTGTGTGTGTGTGTTTCGGCCTACATCAGACTGCCATTTTGTAGCATCGGCTTTGCGGAGAATCCACTGCGGATTAGCCTTAAAGGCCTCACGTCTGCCCGAGCAATGGCGCCGTGATGGCGAGGACATTTTATAGATCCATCCTGGGTGATTAACCATGTCTGGTGTGTATAGAAGCCGTTCACGTCTTGATGCACTCTGTTTCCCGGCATCCCTCGTGATTGTTTGTTTTGTTTTTAAATCAAAGGTAATTAGCATTAGCTGGATTTTGGAAGTGCATCCGGTGCTTTGAGCGCTGGTTCAGGTTGTACAGCGAGGCAAAGAGGAGGTGTGTTCTGTAAACAGAGCAATCCATCCTCATTACAAGGGTGTGTGGGTAGAACAGAATGCACACACACACACACACACACACACACACACACACACTTGGCCCCTGGATGTCACTGATTCCAGCTGGTCGGAGACGAACTCGACGCACATCATTAGCCACCGTGGCAGGCTGCACAAACAGAGCGTTTCTACCGCCATGAGACTCAAACTACAGCTGAGGCTTTCACATGGTGCCAGACTGCTTCCGAGTAACTTCAATCCCACTACTAGACAACACATGACTGGTTTTGTTGGGAGACAGGAGTGTAAGAAGAAGATGTAGCGTGACTTGAGAATAATCTAGCTCAAATCTGTGGTTGGTTGAAGAGAGCAACTGGACTTGCTTGAAGATTCTTGAAAATGTTTCGCCTCTCATCCTAAAGGCTTCCTCAGTTCTGTCTGACTAATAGAGGTATTTCACCTGAAGTCACAGGGTCACGTGACGCCCCGGTGTCCGCCATTTTGAAGGTCAAGCTAGCTAATGTCAACAACATAGTAGCTGGTATGTTACTGTAGCAATGTTTACGTTCAGTCATTTGGATGACTGTTAAAACCTTTCAGTCTCAAGTTTTTCCTTTACTGTATTTACTAGTTTACTGTAATTATGATCCGGCAGTTATTTACACCGGATCCAGTATAAATAGCTGCCGGAGCGTGCTCCGGCTTGCTCCCCCTCAAATTAAGCAGCGCGCTCCGGCAGCTTGCTCCCCCTCAAAAAAAGGTTCCGGAGCGCGCTGCTTAATTTGAGGGGGAGCAAGCCGGAGCGCGCTCTGGAACCTCGGCCGGAGCACTCCGGGAGCAAGCCGGAGCGCGCTGCTTAATTTGAGGGGGAGCAAGCCAGAGCGTGCTCCGGCAGCTATTTACACTGGATCCAGTGTAAATAGCTGCCGCATCATAATTACAGTAAACTAGTAAATCCAGTAAAGGAAAAACTTGAGACTGAAAGGTTTTAACAGTCATCCAAATGACTGAACGTAAACATTGCTACAGTAACATACCAGCTACTATGTTGTTGACATTAGCTAGTGCTAACAGCTAGCTGCTAGTACACTGCTACAACACAGACACCGACCCTAATAATACAGTTCTTGGTCATTGCCTGGTAACAGCAAATTTATAACGGGCCATGTCTCAACAGGCTAAGAAGTTATTTCAATGACATTTAATAACATTTTGTTTATCCTGAGGACCGAAAGTAAATGAAAATGTGAACAAACCTTAGCTGTAATAAGATGGCGACCACCGGCTCCAGGGACGACCCACTGATGTAGGCATGTTACCCAGCCTGACACAAAATATTTGTAGGCATCCAAACTCTTATACGCTTTCAGATCAATACCTGTGTATGGCGATGGGTTTTTAACGACATAGGTATACAGATCATGTGGGCCGAAGTCAGGTAAAGACGAGGGCTTCGTGTACTTCCGTACGTCAGTGAACAATCCTGGTGGAAGCAGGTAAACGTCGTTCTCTAAGCCTGCTAACCTCAATTTTTGCAAATACCTCTCCCTCTGCTCGCCCTGTAAATGCCCTACGTCGCTGGGTAGTGAAGGTGTTTTCTGCATCTCGCTCCTTTTTCTTTTATGTTTTTCGTTTGTCGCCTTCCTCGCATTCAAACCGATTCGAGCCGTGACGTCCAAAATGGCAGCCTAACGATGCATCACATGACTTGGTCACGTGGGTGAAAAACCTCAATAGGAAGTATCCGGTATTTATCCTCTCACGGATCATCATAGAATCCGAATCAGAATGCCGACGGCTGCATTGTAGGTGGCTGATAAAAGATGTCATAGACCCCCACCTCCGTTCAGTGATGGTCGTTCCAGGTTGACAAAAATGAACGATCCTCTCAGAAAACTGGCAGACATCTTAGCCTCTGGTTTTATTTTAAAAAAGCGCCAAAGTGCTGCTTGTCATGTTCCAGAGAAACCACAACACTCCTCTGTTCTGAAGATGCCGGAAAACATTAAAGTTACGTTTTCACCTTTGACTTAAAGGTTTGCGTTTTTACAGCGTACATTAGCTGTGCTATTTAGCTACAGTCTGTTCTCGACAAGACGAACCAATATCGGAAGGTTATTACTCAGCAGCTCCTGCAAAATGAAGCAACACACAGCATCTTAATGAAAAAAAAAATCATCTCTGGTCCATGAAAACCTGTTCAGAATGAGATTTTGATTGAGGCTCATGATGTCAGTAGCAGTAAAATGCGAGCCCCGGGTTTCAGAGCAGCTCACCGCAGCGCAGTGCTGAACTCAAGGTCGTTTCTTGACCTGGTAAACTCAGGGAAGGAAAACAAACCGGTTCTTTTCAAACTGTAGCACTCTGCGGAGACAGACAGGTCCATCTGTGAGCACCATCTGGGGGTTGAAGAGGTCATTTTAACATCGACAAGTCGCATTCATTTTCTGAATGACGCCCCAGCTGCCGTGCATACACACTGCTAGCACTGTTTAACCCAGACGGCTAGCGCGCTGTCCTCTGGCCCCGAGCTAGTTAGCATTCTGCTTGGGTTTTTCAGCTGTTACAGCGTGTCATAAAGAAATATTTCCAAATGGTCAAGAATTTCAAAGGTCAAGCATGACAGGACGGTGAGTGATGTGTATCAGGTCGTGTCAGGACTCCACGCTGGTGTTGATAACTTATGCAGCGTCTTTACATCACAGCTCAGCTCGTCTCTGGTCTCTCACAGTTTCCACTCATTCAGGCTTGTCGTTATCGATCTATCGATCTCCTCATGCCTGCTTTGATGCCTCGTCCAGGATCACGTTGGCTGGCAGGAGGAAGGGGGGGTGGCATGAGGTGCTGGAGTGTATCTCAAACCCTACTGGCTGGTGTATAAATCAGTCACACACATCAGTCCACCATCAGAATGATGTAAGGGTTAAAGCATGACATTAATGTAACTCTAAATGGATAAAAATGTATCATGGTATTCTTTATCAAATCAGTTAGAACTGAAAACATTCTGCTATGCGTTTATAGTAAAATAATCAACGACGGAACGGTGTGATGAAGTGGCGTTCGTCTTCCCAACCAGACGTTGATTGTTGTCCAATCACAGCACGTCCCAGAAGTATTTTATTTCTTTTACACCACAGCAGCAACAGTTGCCATTTTTTATTTATTAAAGAATGATATGTGATTTGTCACAAATTCCCCAAAAATACACAAAATGTAACGTCCAGCATCATGAAGACAATGAAATAGACGTGTCCTTCGCCATATCAACGATTACACTTTTGTTTGCTTGTTTTTTAAAAATCTGTTTCCATGTGAACAAGCTGTTACCATAGAAACGATACCCGATCATAACGTGTGCATTAATACAGGATAATCCTGCTGTTATAGGAAATTAATCAACACTGTCTGAGCTTTGAGAAGGGAGTTGTGAAGCTCAAGTAAGTATAATGAAAAGGTCTTCAAAAACCTCAACCATTGGCTCGAAAAAAAAAGTGTAATTTATGAGTTTGTTCTTCTAGAATGCAGTGAAACTATTCGCAGTCCCTGGTGAGTCGAAAAGAAAATGTGTTTAGATGTTATGTGTGGAGAAGGTCGGCAGTTCTCTGCTTCACCGCTTCAGAAACTCATGCGTGGGAGAAACAAAAGTCGGGCCAGGTCTTTTTCTCAGCCCACATGCCTGGAGCACCAACACCCGACCCTGTGGTTTCGAGGCCGTCTGAACGAGACGTCAGAAAAGAAAAAGCTGCGTCTGACAACACTGGAGTGCTGCTGTGGAACGTGCAGTGTTGCTTTTTATAGCATTTCAGGAGCTTTCACATCCAGTCGAGCTGTAATTTATCCAGGAATACAGCCACGTGAATATTCACACACACTTACACTGACGCTTCCAGTTAATGAGTTAACGATCTTAATGAAATGTCACGATTTTCTTTGCTAATACTGAAACGAGTCAGAATTAACGGTCTAATACACACATCATTATTGAGCCAAAAGCATTTTTTTTCCAGTTGAAGAGTTTGGTTCCAAAACGTTATATATCCAATTCCATTATTTCAAGAAAAATCACTTTTTCTGATTACGGGAAGTGATAAAAAGAAAACCACTGTATCCTGTTTTAAAATTTATTGACTAACTCCTTAATGATGATAAACTTTAAAAATGAAATCCAGAGCTAATTAACAGCTTTATACTGAACCAAGTAATTATTTTTTTGTCAAGTCACTACATATTCACACCATGGCATTTCCCCCAAAATGCTACCGTACATATCCCTTTCTATTTAAAGTGCGTTTAAAGGTCATCGGCAAGGGTCGGAGGTGGAACGTAGAATATCAACTTTATTTTCTAGAAGAACGACCCAAAAAGCGAATTCAATCTTCCTGGTGTCTAATTTGCACCATGAAATTGAATAAAACGGTTAAAATATACTGTTTTGCCCAATTTCTGAAGGTTTGTTTACATCTCACTTATGCGCACTTTCACCGCCAGGAGACCGTCGTCGTGACATCCAGGGGCGGTCCTGGGGCGGTCCGACTGGGCAGCCGCCCGGGGGGGCATCGCGGGGGGGCGGCACGAGTGCAGGCGCGAAAAAAAAAAAAACTGTCCCCCCCCCCCCCCCAAAAAAAAGGTCCCCCCAAAAAACCCCCGAAAAAATGGGCGGGTGTGTGTGTGTGTGTGTGAACATTTTGGATGGGGAAGCCCAATACCAAAGTTGCGCAGGTGACATCATCAGTGTGTGTGTGTGTGCCTAACTTGTCGTAGCCCCATCCCATAATATGCACAATCCCGCCAGCGGAACGTTGTACTAGTCATCAAAAAGACTTTACTACCATAGTACTACACTACTATGACATTACACAGAGTCTTAAGTAATACATTACGACTTGATCATTGCCATTCTGGTAACAGCAAATTTATAACGGGCCGTGTCCGCGACGTACAACACACGACGAGAAATGTTTAAACGACCATGTAAAGCTGTTAACATTCTGTTGGATAATACAAAGCCCAATGCGGGGGGGGGGGGCGGCACGAGCGCGGGTACGAAAAAAAAAACGGTCCCTCCAAAAAAAACCACGAAAAAAAAAAAACAAGACAGGCGGGGGGGGTGCCAGCAGGGGGTTTCGCCCGGGGAGTAAATCACTCTAGGATCGCCACTGGTGACGTCATTCAAGGCAAACAGACCGGGAGCAGCTCTGTGTTTACCTGCGAACTGAGCACACGTGTACGGACCTCAACAAGACTCGCGCCCAAACGATTTATCCTGGTAGTTATGATAAATTCCTACTTTCGTCATAATACTAAATAAGAGCCCTTTTGAAGAATAATTAAACCGCCCTCCCTAGTGGATATAGGGAACGATTACTGGACAGCGCGCCGGTCGGCCACATTAGCCTACCATCCGCGGCATTATACTATTTATAGCCGACTCTAAACGAGGAAATATCCCTTTGTCTCATTTCCACAATGATTGTACAGGATCCCTCAGGATTCTTGACTTGTCAATTGCAAGCAAAGGTAAAAATGTTTACCTCCAATCTTCTCCTTTTTGCTTGAGTGTTGCTGCTCTGTTTCTTCTTTGACTGCTTGATTTTGTTTCACGCGCACAATCCACTCTCTCCGCCTCTTCTCCTCTCTCGGAAAAAGGTAAAAACTTCTTCCTGAACCGGTCCCGTTGTTACAGTTCACTGCACTACAATAAGGCATGGGGGTTTTTCTTTGGAAATTCCCGAACGCACGTCTGCACTCAAGCCGAACGGCAATGTAAGTAAACGGAAGTGGACTCAACTCAAGCGGTTTGTTTGACTTAAATGACGTCACGCGCCGAGCATTTCATGAAAATAGCTGACAGAAATTCGCCGCGATCCGCGCTAACTTATTTTAATTATTACTTATTAACAATACTTCTTGGGACCAGAAGAAAATTACAGAGGCTTTTTTAACATATAAAGTTTCAATTGTGCATAAAATTAAAACCGTTGCGTATGAGCTTTAACCGTGTTCTTTCATGACATTATTTTATTTTATAGATTTTTTTTAGATAATTTTATCGAAATTATTCATAATTCAACATGAACTTGTCCAATAAATGCGAGAAGTGACTAAACGATTTCCTACTTCATGGTCGCAGCCATCTTAGAAGACTTTACGCCAATGGCAGCCTCTGACTGGACAAATGGATATGACTGGTTTTGAAAAAAATTGGTGATGGCGCTTGTTGTGTTTTGGAATGAAAGGCCGTAATGCAGTGTGTAAATCAATGGTAGATATCATGTTTTGGTGAAAACTGAATATGGTAAGAGTAAGATATGATAATTGTTGATGGTTTGGTGGTGGGAGTTTCAGTTTTTTTAAATTTGGTGTTTATCGCATTTTGGAACCAAACTCTTCAGTTGTAGCAACATTTCCATGCAGCCTCATAATCTGTTAATAATCCTTGTAAGAGATAAAAACAGGAAATATTACGACCCTGAAGCTGATTATTTTCTGAAAACATCACACCATTAAATGTTTCATTTCTCTTATACAGTGCTGTACAAAAGTCTTCAGCGCATGTAAAGAAATGCTGTCGACCAAAAATGGCTTAAAAATAATGAAATGAAATGTTTCAATATTAAAAAGAAAAATACGATAAACTGTATTTCAGCAAGCCATAATAAATGAAACAAAGTTGATATTTGGTGTGAAACGACCCTTTGATTTAAAAAAAAAAGTAGTATCAGGTACAATGAGCGCTCTGCTCTGCTATCACAGCAATTTCTCAACAATTATCTTTTTTTTTATTATTTTGTTAAAAACAATACAACCTACTTTTTTTTATCCATTTACAGTAACGATGGGATTCATTCAATACCCAGCATAAGTATCAGATATCAGTACCGGCATAAAATGGTGGATTGAGTAATGGAGAAAAAAAAGAACGGATATGATCTGAGCCTCTCAAGGTTGAAATTCTATTACTGACACTTACTGCACTTTATATATATATATATATATATATATATATATATATATATATATATATATATATATATATATATTTTTTTTAATTTATTAAATAGCAGCATTTTTTTAATGTTTATACAGATCATCCCTGTGAGTGAGCTGTTACTATAGAAACGCCTTCCGACCAATCAGGATCCAGAACTCAGCACTGAGAATGTGATTGAACGCTCGGCTAATATGCTACGTGACATGCTACACTCTGACAGAAGGACTTATGCTCTCCTTGTTGCTATGGTAACGTTAAAAATAAACGCTGATTCCTCACAGGTGTGGAAATACGGCTTGTGTTAAATATAATCACGTCAAGTTCAGGATAAATAACAAAATTTTAGAATGTGCTTGAAATCTACCCAAGTTAACAAAGTGTCGTGTGTCATACAGTAGTACTTTAGCACAATGCTAAACTGGTGGCCAGTGGCGGAACAACTGCACACAAGGCCCCGGGGCAAAACACCAATCAGCCCCCCCCACACACAGCGAAATGGCAAACAAACAAATTAGAAGGCTTGCGGCATTATAGTTTTTAAGAACGTAGCCTTTGAACCGAGCCATAGCGAAATTGCAAACAAACAGAAGGCCTGCGGCATATAATCAGGCTATATTAGAACAGAACTTGCTCAAAGTTTTTTTTTTTTAAATTATTATTATTTTAATTATTTTATTATTTTTTTATAGGCCGACATAGCCTGTATTTTCCATTCCTTTTTTTATTATGTTCCAAATAGACACTAAACAACAACAACAAAAAAATCCAGCAATCATGAATGATCCACCCTCATTGTGTAAGCACGTCTTCAACTACAAAGCCGACACGGAAACCTGCGTTCGTCATTAAAAAGGCATTCGACGCGCCTTGCGCTCCGCAAAGTCGTCGACTATTTGAGGGATGTTAAGCGCTCTTGCTCGCTCATTCTCAATTGATAAAATGGCCAATCCACAGAGTCTCTCTTGACCCATTGTGCTCCTGAGATCATTTTTTATCAATTTTAATTTGGAGAAAGAGCGCTCTGCTGTCGCAACTGAGACGGGGAGAGTGAGACAAAGCAAGAAGGCCGTGCACACCTCACTAAATGTAGAAGTTACTGCTGGATGATCTACTACCAGCAACCTGGCCAGGCTAAGCACAGATGTGTGTCTCGCTATCTGCTCCTTGAAACAAGCCCTACGTAAATGACACTAGTTGACCAGGAAAGCTGGAGTCAATATCCCGACTATAGTGATCACACAGTCGACGGGCCACTTCGTATCGCTCCTCGTCCTTGGCATGCTGGAGCGTATTTGGATGAATAGCGTCAAACAAACGAACAGTCCGATTTAAACTGACAAACCTTTGTGACAGCTGCTGAATGATTACATCAAGGCATGCATAGAACACATTCACCCGGAAATAATGTTCTGCATCGGAAAGCCGACAGTCTTCGCTAAGGTGATCAAAGTGGCGCTTCACTTTTTTCAACCTGGCGGCTACAAATTGCGTTTGACTGCCCTATTTCACAGCCAGTGCCAGTGTGGAAGCCTTCGCCTCATCAAACTGCTCCCTGTACTCCTGTAGAGTTCGTACAGCATTCTGCAATAATGCAGACGCTTTGAGGAGATCAGTGGTCTTCTCCTGCAGTAACTTTGAGATGGCATTAGTGCACTCCAAAATCTTTGAAGCCTGATTAAAAATATGAACTGAAATTTAATAATGGCCTTTTTAAGTGCATCTGCCTCATCTCGTTCATTCGTTTTCTCGCTTGTAAGTGAGAGCTTGTCGAGAGCTTTAATGACGTCTCCATAGCTGTACTTTAATGCAACAAGCGCATTGTAGTGGGAGGACCAGCGGGTTGGGTAGAGGCGTTTCAAGGTTATGTCCCTGCTCTCTGGGCTCAATAAGTCGCCAAGTAATGGCCATCTCTTAACACTGCTGGCAAAAAAGTTGTACAGTTGTTCAACCACATCATAAAACTGTCTAATCTCTGGGATAGTTTTGACAGAATCATTCAGTACCAAATTCAGACAATGAGCCGCACAGTGCACGTACTGTACAAAGCAAGGGGCTCCCGCGCCGCTATTCTCGCTTGAACACCAGAATAAATTCTGCTCATGTTCGCTGCACCGTCATAACCCTGTCCACGGCATCTGGAGAGATCTAAGCCATTCCCTTCAATGCAGCTAATAATTCGGCTCTCCAATTCAGAAGCAGATGCGTTCACAGTTATCTCGAATCCAAGAAAAGCCTCAACTATCCTGATATCTGTAGCAACACCCATTCCATCTCGATCAATTAAAACATACCTGAAGACCTGGCTCAGATTGTGCTTTGCTACGTCTTGAATGGTGTCCATAATGATGGAATAAAATGGAGATGCATTTATTTCATGGACTATGTTGCTCTTGACTCTCTGTGATGATATATAAATTATCTCATCCTGAATAGCATGGCTCAGATATTTAACTGATCCCTCGGGCCGGCTGATCAGTTCTTTCAGGACAGGGTCATAGCGGGCCAACAGTTCAATGATGGACAAAAAGTTTCCTGCGTTCCCTTGCCCAATGGACTCTCGGTGTCCCCTAAATGCCATGTTGCATGACGCTAAGGTCAGTGTGACATTCACAATGCGCTCTAACATTTGCCTCCAAAAGTTAGCCGCATTACGAACATCCCTCTCTATATCAGCATCTACTGCACCATGGAGTTTCCGCTGCTCGTAGACTACACACGCACCGAGATGGATCTGGGTAGATTCATGCACTGCAATTTTGGAGGAGATATGTTTCCAATCTCTAACTCCGTTTATCCAGGCATTATTGTAGGAGGGGGCTTGACAACTGGCAAAAAGCCAGCAAGGCTCGCAGTATGCACAGTCAAGCTTGGGCGAGTAGCATAAGCAGCTTCGTGGAAGTTTAATACCAGCTTTAGTGACAGATGTGTAGTGATGGGTTGAAAAACTGTGATTGCCAGTGACGGGAAAGGGACCATTTGGCTTACATGGGCCAGTTTGAAGGATATACTTCTTCACGCTAGCATCTGCAATGTTTTCAGGGAAATTACCACGGTCTGTTGGAAAATTAGCTGGGTTTGATGATTCCATGCTGGGAATCATGCTGCTCACTTCAGCTAACTCTCCACGTTCCCTACCCTCCTGATTCTGGTTGCTCATCTCAGCTAACCCCTCTCCACGTTCCCCACCCTCCTCTATATGACTTTGGCCGGAGCTACTGCTAAGCACCACCACGCTACTGCTGCTAGTGCTAACACAGGGCAATGCATGTTCACTACTAGCAAATTCAGGGACAGGAGAAGGCAAAGTAAAAAATGAATCCAACTTTGGAAGTTTAGAGTTTTCCTCCTCTTTATTTTTCTTTTCTTTCCTCTTTTGTGCCCCACTTTTACTTTTAAACATGCTGAATTCATTTCTAGTAGACAACCAACAACCGCAACTAGTCTTGTTGTATGTCGTCAGACGGATGAGGACATTAGGCAGCCTTTAGATCCTGCCCATCATGCATTGCCGTTTTTTTGCAAATTCCTCAAACGAAAAGCAATTAAATACAAAAAGAACAGCTTAGTTTAGCTTGAAACCATTACAATTTATTATATTTTAAGTTTGTTTAGGGATTTCACAGGGTTTTTAAAATTTTTTTTATCTCATCTCATCTCATGATCTGTAGCCGATTTATCCTTCTACAGGGTCGCAGGCGAGCTGGAGCCTATCCCAGCTGACTACGGGCGAAAGGCGGGGTTCACCCTGGACAAGTCGCCAGGTCATCACAGGGCTGACACATAGACACAGACAACCATTCACACTCACATTCACACCTACGCTCAATTTAGAGTCACCAGTTAACCTAACCTGCATGTCTTTGGACTGTGGGGGAAACCGGAGCACCCGGAGGAAACCCACGTGGGCACGGGGAGAACATGCAAACTCCACACAGAAAGGCCCTCGCCGGCCACGGGGCTCGAACCCAGGACCTTCTTGCTGTGAGGCGACAGCGCTAACCACTACACCACCGTGCCACCCCTTATTTTTTTTAATTTTATTTTTTATTTATTTTTAACCATGATAAGAATGTGTAGCAAAAATGAGAGATATAATCATGTGAAAACTTGTAGGTTTCAAGGAATTTCCAATGAAATCGCGTAAGGCACATTTACTGGGAGGGCCTGAATGTCAAAGGGTGGGGCCCTGTACAGCTAGGGGGAGGGCCCAAGGCCCAGGGGCAATGGCCCTGCCTGCCACCCCTTTAGCTCTGCCCCTGCTGGTGGCTATAAGCTTCCATTGGGGCCACTGTTAGCGACATTAGCATCCTGGTTAACATCCGAGCCAAACTAAAGAAGCAAACAGATGATCAGTTGGTGTAAAGGGGAAATAATGATGCGATCAGGTGTTGCTCATAACTGGCGAGTATGCAAAGCTGCATCCAGCGAGACCACCTGTGTAGAAGTTTGTGCGCCTGGGAGAAGGTGTAACTTTCGTTTTGACTGAAACGGAGTTGAATAAGTTTGTGTTGTTTCCTGGCCTGCAAGTTTGACAGATGGCTTTAAATTGTTGACCATCTGTCACAAGCTGGACGGAGCAAATTACAATCAGTTTCATCTTTTATTATGAAGAAAGTTGGATGGTGTGGTGTGTTTCTTAATTAACAAGGCACCATAAAAACAGCAGGGAGCGAATCAGGAGTGAGGCCTGAGCTTCCACTCTGCAATTATTTATAACAGAGCAGACAGGCGAGAAAATATTTCTCGAAACCTTATGGAGGTTCTTTCTTTGAGTCTCTCTCTCTCTCTCTCTCTCTCTCTCTATCTCTCTCTCTCTCTCTCTCTCTCTCTCTCTTTCTATACTTTTTTAAGTGACTCAGTAACTCAAAGACTCAGTGAGTTGGTTAGTCAATGACTCAGTAACTTAGTAATTGAATGACTCAGTGAATCAGAGACTCATTGATTCAGTGACTCAGTGAATCAAAGAGTCATCAACCCAATGACTCAGTGAATCGGAGACTCATTGACCCATTGACTCAATGACTCAGTGAATCAGAGACTCATCAACCCAATGACTCAGTGAATCAGAGATGTATTGATTCAATGACTCTTTGAATTGGAGGCTCATCGACCCAGTGACTCAGTGAATCAGAGACTCATTGACCCAATGACTCAGTGAATCAGAGACTCATTGACTCAGTGAATCAAAGACTCATTGACCCAATGACTCAGTGAATCAGTGACTCATCGACTCAGTGAATCAAAGACTCATTGACCTAATGACTCAGTGAATCAAAGACTCATCGACCCAATGACTCAGTGAATCAGAGACGTATCAATTCAGTGACTCACTGAATTGGAGGCTCATTCCCACAATGGCTCAGTGAATCAAAGACTCAGTGACTCAGTGAATCAGAGAGGCACAGAGTCAGTAACTCAGTGAATCAGAGACTCATTGACCTGATTACTCAGTGAATCAGAGAGGCATCAAGTCAATGACTCAATCAGAGATTCATCAACCCAATGACTCAGTGACACAGCAATTGCGCCTTGCCAGTGAAGCATTTGCACACAGTTGTTTACTTTCATAAATAAATAAAATGCAAAAACATTTTCTGAGTAGGGCGGCACGGTGGTGTAGTGGTTAGCGCTGTCGCCTCACAACAAGAAGGTCCTGGGTTCGAACCCCGGGTCCGGCGAGGGCCTTTCTGTGCGGAGTTTGCATGTTCTCCCCGTGTCTGCGTGGGTTTCCTCCGGGTGCTCCGGTTTCCCCCACAGTCCAAAGACATGCAGGTTAGGTTAACTGGTGACTCTATATTGACCGTAGGTGTGAATGTGAGTGTGAATGGTTGTCTGTGTCTATGTGTCAGCCCTGTGATGACCTGGCGACTTGTCCAGGGTGTACCCCGCCTTTCGCCCGTAGTCAGCTGGGATAGGCTCCAGCTTGCCTGCGACCCTATAGAAGGATAAAGCGGCTAGAGATGATGAGATGAGATTTTCTGAGTAACTGTTTTTGGAAGCTATGTCCCTTAATCAACCCTCTAAAGAAACCTTTTTTTGGACGTAGTCTTGAACTCTTGTCTATCCAACAAACCCTTATAGAACCTTCTAGAGGAACCTTATAAGTTCTGCCTGTAACCCTACAACACAGTGTTTCTCTCTCAGAAAGTGTCCCACAGAGAACTCATTTTTTGTGATCTAAGAACCTGAAACCCCAAAGAACCCACTGGTGCAACATTATAGGTTGTTGATCGATCCAAAAAAAAAATCCCTTTAAAAAGGGCTCCAGGTCGAACCCATTTTGGACACTACAAACCCTTGGTTAACCACTGAACCCTTGAAGAACCATCTGAGGGAACCATACGTTCTGTTCACGTTCTGTATTGAACCACATAACAGATTGTCAGAAAATGTCCCAGTTGGAAGGATTTTGGGACGCTCTTAACCATCCGGTGAACTCTTAAAAACCTTCTGTAGGAACCTTAAAGGTTTCCCTGTTCAAAAGGGTCTCAGGTAGAACATTTTTTTGGAAGATTAGAGCCCTTAATTGTGCAACAAACCAATCAAGGACCATTTGTAGGAACCTTTTAGGTATGCTGCTGCAGGTACACGGTTCCAAGTAGAAGCACATAACTATCCAGTATCCAAGGAGTACCCCGCCCTGTCACTGTTCGAACCCTGATCTGTTAATTCGCTGATTAGATAAAGAAGGTGAGCTGGGATAGGAATAATGTGGGTTCTCGAGTGTAGTGTGTTCACTCGGAGAAACATGAACATCCAGTTTAAAAAAAAACAACAAAGTAATGGAATAGATTCTAAAAAAAAAGTGACCGATGAACGTTTTGTAGTAAAAGTCGGCCATTATGCACCAAGGGGCGGGGCTTGAAGCAGAAGTCCACTTGACATCATGTGTCATTTAGAACTGGCGAGCAGCGATGCAGCCATGACCGTGTAAACAAGCTTAACTCTTTACCCCTTAATGATGACATATGACGACCCCGTGTACATCCCATAACGACGACATTTGATGACTTTTTTTCTTGTAAATACGTTCTAAGGGTGAACAGTATATACATATACGGTACAAGGGTGGCTGTAGCAAGTGCTTTAAGGGGTAACGAGTTAAAGCAGAATTAAGCATGCACGGTTTATTGCTCTTTTCTTCTGTTGATTCTATATCTTACATGAAAAAAGTTTTCTTTTGGATAACAGGCTCAGAGATTAAGAACAAAAAACCCAACGTGGCATTTAACGTAGAAAAGCATTTAACATAAAACGCAAAGAAAACAGCGATGTAGGCGAAAGCAAGGGAAGGAATTAAAATAAACCCACAAAGAGCTTAATGAGCTGCTTCCCTGTGGAGCACAGTGATTTTAATCACTTCACTAAAATAGACTTTCACTTCCCCTTGACAGCAGCGTTCGCTCATTTCCCACATCTACTCCGCTAACGCCAGCACAATGCACACGCTAACTGTCTTTAGCATAAAGTCTGAGTCATCTTCCCTGTAAAAATAGGACAGGAATTCAGCTTCTTTCCACCGTATTTATTTATATTCTAACATTTATCTGGCTGTAATTAAAAAAAAAAACCGCACACTTCTCTCTACGCATCTACAGTTTAAAGTTCTGTGAAAAGTTTCAGGCGTAAGTGTTTACAGCGCAGCGTTGTTCTCGCATCTCACTTCTGATTGGTTGATTAATGTTCTATAACACATCACAGGTTTGGAGAGTATTAACGCGCTCGTTCTGATGCATTATCGTTTCTATAGCAACGCCTTGTTCAGAGGGACGTGTACATATAACAGACGCTCAACTAAATATATACGAATTAAAAGCTACTTTTTAACCTCACGTGCTCGGTCCATACTGTCAAGACCTCGGTCTGATATTTTCCCGTAAAGACCGAGCACGCGAGGTTTATCAGGAGTTTATTATCTATCGTTTTTTTATTTCTAAGATTAAAAAAGACTAATTCTAACGAGGCATGACGCTGCTTTCAGTCACGTCATATTTGTAACGTAGTCGAGTCACGTACGCAGAATAAACGCCTCGTGGTTTCAAAACTGAATTTCTCTTAGCGGTTAGTGCTTTCTGGACACGCTTTGTTGCTCATTTCTTGAATAACTCTTCAAGTGACTCTTGTTTGTCTTTTGTTTTTCAGCCATTTTTTCCCAATTAATCGTTTTTTAGTCTTTTTGATTTTGTTTGTTTTTTGCAACACGGAAAGCCGGCGCCTTGGAAAGAAAATCCATCATCGCCCACGGGAATGCATTACGGGAAAATTCTGTCTGCCAAGGAACCAATCAGAGCACACGATTTTACCAGAAGTAGCTCATAAAAACATGTAATTGTTGATATGGTGAAGCGTTCTGTAAGAAGCCGTTTCTTTTGTACACTACCGTTCAAAAGTTTGGGGTCACCCAGACAATTTAGTGTTTTCCATGAAAAGTCACACTTTTATTTCCCACCATAAGTTGTAAAATGAATAGAAAATATAGTCGAGACATTTTTCTGGCCATTTTGAGCATTTAATCGACCCCACAAATGTGATGCTCCAGAAACTCAATCTGCTCAAAGGAAGGTCAGTTTTATAGCTTCTCTAAAGAGCTCAACTGTTTTCAGCTGTGCTAACATGATTGTACAAGGGTTTTCTAATCATCCATTAGCCTTCTGAGGCAATGAGCAAACACATTGTACCATTAGAACACTGGAGTGAGAGTTGCTGGAAATGGGCCTCTATACACCTATGGAGATATTGCACCAAAAACCAGACATTTGCAGCTAGAATAGTCATTTACCACATTAGCAATGTATAGAGTGGATTTCTGATTAGTTTAAAGTGAAAAGAAAAGTGCTTTTCTTTCAAAAATAAGGACATTTCAAAGTGACCCCAAACTTTTGAACGGTAGTGTATGTATTTATGGAAGGAGTCTCCAGTGTCAGCGCTTTGTAACAGTTTTCATTTTTGTTCGTCTAATTAACTTCAAGATGGAGTTTATACGTTTATAAGTGTTTAAAAGTTGACTGTTTACAGGTGTTATAACATAACATAAATGAGAACCTGTTTTACAAACCTGAAATGTAACTATAAATGGATAAAAAGTATGACGTGTTGTTCATTCCGAAAAATAAATGGTCGCCATTGAAAATAGGTGTTGGATAAGAAGAATAAAAGACTCGAAACTCGAAGTGGAGGTGATAACAGTGACTCGGCTTCGTCACTCCACCCCATCGTTGATTATTTCCCTCTAACTGCATGACACACAGGGTTTTATTCCTGACTTAATAGACTTCCTTGCCTTTTTTTTTTTTTTCACAAATCTAAATCTAATGGAATACAGGATTTTAATCAGCATCGCTGTTCTACTGCAGATTCTGGTGCACGTCGGTTTCCTGACGGAGGAATCTGGGGATGTTTTCAGTCCGAAGGTTCTGAAAGGTGGACCTTTGGGCGAGATGGTGCAGTGGGCCGACATTCTCACGGCTCTCTACATCCTCGGACACAACCTGAAGATCTCCGTTTCCGTCAAGGAGCTCCAGGGGTGAGTCGACTTCCTGTAGCTGGTCAACTTTACGCTTGTTTTTATCGCAGGTGCCGATGATTTAGCGCTGAGGAAAAGTCGCCTCGATGAGAAACGAACGCAGTGGAAACGCTAGAAGAAGTGCACTTTTGGTACTGGGTTACTTTTGTGTCACTTGACGTGAACTTCGTCCTCAGACATCTGCACGTTTTAGAAGTCTGATCCTGTTGGCCTTGTTTCTAAAAAAAAACAAGTGGCGGAGCTACTTATTGCATTCCTTGCGCTTGTTGCTCACATGCTAGCTGGCTGCTCACGTCACGGAGAACCGCTGCTTTTTCTGAGATTCTCATCGGTTGAGGTTTGGAAGGTCTGATATAAATAACAGTTTCAATAACAGGAAATGTGTCATCGTTTCTATAATAACAACTTGGTGGGAGCACCACGTAAACCAATTAAAAAAATCGCGTTCTTGGTCAGGAGATGTTTCTTAACGTTTATGGAAGGAGTCTCCAGTGTCAGTGCTTTCTACCAGTCTGAGATTAAACTTTACCTTTTCATTTTATGGTAAGATGTCTTGTTAAGAGACGTAACGGCTGTTTATAGCTCCTATAACGTAACTAGTGTAGCTTACTGATTCTTGAGAGTTGGGACAAAACACTTTCTGAAAAACTTTTTTTGAAAATTTATACTATATTGACTAGAGTTATATATTCATGTAGATAACAATCTGTGCTATTTAACCATGTAAAGGTGCAGGCTGGAGGTTAAAAAAACTTTTTAACAAATTCACATGTTTACCTTAAAAACTTGATTTGTGTCAACTCCGTCAGACACACTAAAAGTATATAATTATATAATTATAATAGCCCAACAATAATTTTAAGTTCTGATGTATGTTGTAATAGTGTGCAGTTACTCTGATAAGCAATAAAATATAATATATAAACTAAAGGCTTAATTTCACACTGTTATGAATACGCAGATTTCTAAAATTTTGCATTTTCAAACTTTATCTTTTATTTTGCCACTAAAGAAAAAGAATCCTTACATGAATAAGACACAAGATGATGTAGATCTGATGATCCTTTGTTACTTAAACAACAAAAACTGAAGAAGGAATTTGTTTTTTCCCAAAAAAATTATAAAAACCTACATCTGACAGTGCTGATGAAGATCTGACGGAGTTGACAGGAAACTGACGGAGTTGACAAAACTGTATTTGCATTTCTGATTAATCCACACATGCTTTTTTAAACAGATGGAAGTGACAATAGATTAAGAAATAACAACTCCTTGTCTAGGCGGCACGGTGGTGTAGTGGTTAGCGCTGTCGCCTCACAGCAAGAAGGCCCGGGTTCGAGCCCCGTGGTCGGCGAGGGCCTTTCTGTGTGGAGTTTGCATGTTCTCCCCGTGTCCGCGTGGGTTTCCTCCGGGTGCTCCGGTTTCCCCCACAGTCCAAAGACATGCAGGTTAGGTTAACTGGTGACTCTAAATTGAGCGTAGGTGTGAGTGTGAATGGTTGTCTGTGTCTATGTGTCAGCCCTGTGATGACCTGGCGACTTGTCCAGGGTGTACCCCGCCTTTCACCCGTAGTCAGCTGGGATAGGCTCCAGCTTGCCTGCGACCCTGTAGAAGGATAAAGCAGCTAGAGATAATGAGATGAGATGAGAACTCTTTGTCTTATACTGAACATATTTTTAATTCAACTGTAATAAACAAACTCTAAATACACCATTTCAAACTTTCAAAATAAGTGAAGAATTTGAATTAAGCTCATATAACAATCAGCCATAGGTGTTGCTGCAAAACATGGCATGCTTCAAAACTAGGAAAAAGAAGAGAACGGGAACACACAGGTGTTGAGGAAGTGCTTACAATGAAAAAAACCACAGTATGCTTTAGAGCGTGAATGCAGTCACACAAGGCGCTTATGCCTTGAGCAGCAGGCGTCGGACATGCTCACGCTCTATGAAGTCCATCACATCAGGGGCAATACTGTAGGTTTCTCATGTTCTTGATTGGACTGGTGATGCATTTCCCATTAGTTTCATTATGATGTCTTGAACTGGGCAAAAACAGACATCCTTCTTGCCACACTTGGGCTTAACCTTTGCTGTTGGACCATGGGGATGCAGAAATTCCACTTTCACATCTTGACGATCAGTATCCACAGCAATGGTCTTGGCTAGCCACCAGTGGTCATCATACACTACTGCTAACCAGTCTCCATTATTAAGGCTGCTAACAGTCGTTACTGTCACAGTACCCTCAGGACCTTTCAATGGCTCCTCATCCAACTCTTCCATCACATCTTCCATTTCCACATCCTCTTCCATCTCCCCTCCCATCTCATTTTCCATCTCCTCCCACAATATCTCTAAAGGTCCTTTCTTTCTTGCCCTCCGGGTATCACTCTGCTGTTCATCTGGGCCCTGAAATGTGTGACAACTGATATAATTGTGATAACTGATAAGAAGTAGGAGAGAATGATACCGACAGACTCTGTGATCGGCTTCCACATTGATTTCCTCTAGGAACCCCACTGCAAAGCTGAGCTTCTCTTCATTCTGTGCTCTGAAGCCCTTCTATTATGTCACAGTATCGAGCATCTGATTGGAAGATGTGTCTGTTTTGGACAAATCTGCCACAGATAACACTGTACTGGAATGCATTACACTAATGACGGTGGAAAGACAGGGTTTTGCACACTGTCCGAGTCAATGAGACAGGATGCTGTGGCATTTTGGACACATAGCCTTTGGATCCTGTCTTAACCCTTTGATGCAAAACATATGCACACCCCTTCTAATGCACAACATGGGTCAAAAATGTTTTGAGTTTTTCTTTGCTCTATCTTTTGAAATCAATTTATTTTATGATTGACTATTCCAAGTATTCTTTAAATATCTTGTTTTTAATTACCACAAATCATTAATTTAATTTTTTCTTTCCTACTTTATGAACAAAAATACTTTTTATATTACTACACATGGGTCATCCAAGTGTGATTTAAAATTAAATGTCTTAATACTATAATAATAATTTGTTTCAAGTAATTACTTTAGCAGTGAATGGGGCCAGTTATTTATTTATTAACTATGTAGTTACGGTAGCTAAGCCAACTACAATAAAATTAGCTAACTAAAGTAGAATATGTCAACAGCTCGGTAGCTAATAGTAATTACTTGTAACTTTCTGGCAAGTAATCGACTCACTCTCAAGGGAACCTAAACATCATCCATTTTTTTCTAAGGTAACGTTAGAACAATTGAAAAACATTCCTTGCATGTATTAGATGGGCAAAGGGTGCTGTGCTGAGCTGTGAAATGTCGGACACAAGCACAATTCACAGTTCCCACCAAACGCTGGAGTAAATGCGTGCGGGTCGGTTCTGACCCATGTGTGTAAACTTGATGTAGAATTACAAAAGCTGTGCTTGTTCATAACTTAAGAAAGGAAAAATAAAAATGATGATTTGTGCTAAACAAAAACAAGATATTTACTGCATATTTGGAAAAGTAAATGACAAAATGAATTTATTTCAAAAGTATATCATAGAAACACTCAGCCATACATGAAATAACCTGGAAAATGAATGCAGGTCGTTTGTGACCCATGTTGGGCATTAGAAGGGTAGTGATACAAAAAGGGTTTTTTATTCAAAAAGTAAGAAAGGAAAAATAAAATAAGGATGTATGATGATCAAAAACCAGTTAATTGAGGAACACCTTGAATACTGAATGATGGAATTAATTTATTGCAAAGATATAGAAGATAAAAACTCAGCCGGGTCACTTTTGACCCATGTTTTGCATCAAAGGGTTAATATAATCAAGACAAAATTACCACAGGTGCACTTTTGGTCTGATGGGCCAAGTAAACCGGATTTGAAAAGGCAACATTGAACTTCTTCCCCACTCTATAAGAAGCCAGTGTGTATATTTTCAATAGTGAAAACTACAGACTGCACCCTTATGATTTTTATGATCAAGCAATCATGTAGACAAGTGCTATATATAACACACGTGCTGGAAAGTTATTCAATAATAAGCTGATAAAAAAATTATTTAATAAGTACTCTACAAATTATAAGCATATTGTAAAATAATGTACAACCCCGATTCCAAAAAAGTTGGGACAAAGTACAAATTGTAAATAAAAACAGAATGCAATAATTTACAAATCTCTAAAACTGATATTGTATTCACAATAGAACATAGACAACATATCAAATGTCAAAAGTGAGACATTTTGAAATTTCATGCCAAATATTGGCTCATTTGAAATTTCATGACAGCAACACATCTCAAAAAAGTTGGGACAGGGGCAATAAGAGGCTGGAAAAGTTAAAGGGACAAAAAAGGAACAGCTGGAGGACCAAATTGCAACTCATTAGGTCAATTGGCAATAGGTCATTAACATGACTGGGTATAAAAAGAGCATCTTGGAGTGGCAGCGGCTCTCAGAAGTAAAGATGGGAAGAGGATCACCAATCCCCCTAATTCTGCGCCGACAAATAGTGGAGCAATATCAGAAAGGAGTTCGACAGTGTAAAATTGCAAAGAGTTTGAACATATCATCATCCACAGTGCATAATATCATCAAAAGATTCAGAGAATCTGGAAGAATCTCTGTGCGTAAGGGTCAAGGCCGGAAAACCATACTGGGTGCCCGTGATCTTCGGGCCCTTAGACGGCACTGCATCGCATACAGGCATGCTTCTGTATTGGAAATCACAAAATGGGCTCAGGAATATTTCCAGAGAACATTATCTGTGAACACAATTCACCGTGCCATCCGCCGTTGCCAGCTAAAACTCTATAGTTCAAAGAAGAAGTCGTATCTAAACATGATCCAGAAGTGCAGACGTCTTCTCTGGGCCAAGGCTCATTTAAAATGGACTGTGGCAAAGTGGAAAACTGTTCTGTGGTCAGACGAATCAAAATTTGAAGTTCTTTATGGAAATCAGGGACGCCGTGTCATTCGGACTAAAGAGGAGAAGGACGCCCCGAGTTGTTATCAGCGCTCAGTTCAGAAGCCTGCATCTCTGATGGTACGGGGTTGCATTAGTGCGTGTGGCATGGGCAGCTTACACATCTGGAAAGACACCATCAATGCTGAAAGGTATATCCAGGTTCTAGAGCAACATATGCTCCCATCCAGACGACGTCTCTTTCAGGGAAGACCTTCAATGTTCCAACATGACAATGCCAAACCACATACTGCATCAATTACAGCATCATGGCTGCGTAGAAGAAGGGTCCGGGTACTGAACTGGCCAGCCTGCAGTCCAGATCATTCACCCATAGAAAACATTTGGCGCATCATAAAACGGAAGATACGACAAAAAAGACCTAAGACAGTTGAGCAACTAGAATCCTACATTAGACAAGAATGGGTTAACATTCCTATCCCTAAACTTGAGCAACTTGTCTCCTCAGTCCCCAGACGTTTACAGACTGTTGTAAAGAGAAAAGGGGATGTCTCACAGTGGGAAACATGGCCTTGTCCCAACTTTTTTGAGATGTGTTTTTGTCATGAAATTTAAAATCACCTAATTTTTCTCTTTAAATGATACATTTTCTCAGTTTAAACATTTGATATGTCATCTATGTTCTATTCTGAACAAAATATGGAATTTTGAAACTTCCACATCATTGCATTCCGTTTTTATTTACAATTTGTACTTTGTCCCAACTTTTTTGGAATCGGGGTTGTAATTGCATGCTATATATGTACATGATTGTGCAGATAAAACCCTACAATAACATTCTATTCCTTTACTATGTTCAAAAATAGTATAATATTAGCACATTAAATGGTTATTGGTGGATTTGTCAACTCTGTCAAACATAAAATCTGACGGAGTTGACGCTGACAGAGTTGACAAAATGGCCTGTTTTTTCCCTCTGTAGAAAAAATCACCGCAGCTAGCTAGCTAGTTTTTTGGCGATTGCTAGCTGTCTCCATAATCTCAATAAAATACTTCATTGAATCCACTATGGTTTAATAAAAAGTATCATAATGGAGAGATGGTGTTGACATGCTCCAGCTGTGACCATAGGAAAATTGACATTGTTCATCTAAAATATCAAAAAAACATCAAATGTACCAGACCATATATGGTAATGATGCATTCACCACAGCCAGGAGAATGAAAAGGGACCCTCAGGGATATCGCTGACCGTGCTATTGCCCGATTTAATGATGTTTATGAAAAAATATGACAGAGTTGACGGAAACAGAGGACACAGCTTTGATAGGCAAATTTCTATGGACATTATTTTTAGATGTTCATGGCATGCATTGTTTTATACATTTAGAACCTTTATCTTTGATTTGATAAAAAATGTTTTCACAATTGTAGAGGTTTTTAACGTTTTTTGGTGCTGGCGAATATTGTGACCTCTTGCTGAGGACAAGAGAAATCACATGGGCTGTCTAACCACTGGTCATACATTTAAACAAATATCCCCCCAAAAAGTAACTCACAATTCCTTTAGATCTAACTTTGTGAGTATGCCAATCATTATTAATTTCTTTATTTTTTATATAAGTAAGACTTGTCTATGTGGGACATGTTTTGTCCCGACTCTCAAGAATCACTGAGCTATAAATGGATAAAAAAAAAGTATATGACCTTGTTAAACTATGATTTCTGAGTACTGTGGGGCCTTCAAAAAAAGTGATGACAGTTTCAGTGCCCCAGGATGAAACTGATCCATCGCAGCACTTCATTAGAGATTTCCAGAGATGGACAAAGTACCCAAGTTCATCATGTACAGTGTTGCTTGAAAGTTTGTGAACCCTTTAGAATTTTCTATATTTCTGCATAAATATGACCTAAAACATCATCAGATTTTCACACAAGTCCTAAAAGTAGATAAAGAGAACCCAGTTAAACAAATGAGACAAAAATATTATACTTGGTCATTTATTTATTGAGGAAAATGATCCAATATTACATATCTGTGAGTGGCAAAAGTGTGTGAACCTCTAGGATTAGCAGTTAATTTGAAGGTGAAATTAGAGTCAGGTGTTTTCAATCAGTGGGATGACAATCAGGTGTGAGTGGGCACCCTGTTTTATTTAAAGAACAGGGATCTATCAAAGTCTGAGCTTCACAACACGTTTGTGGAAGTGTATCATGGCACGAACAAAGGAGATTTCTGAGGACTGCAGAAAAAGCGTTGTTGATGCTCATCAGGCTGGAAAAGGTGAAAAAACCATCTCTAAAGAGTTTGGACTCCACCAATCCACAGTCAGACAGATTGTGTACAAATGGAGGAAATTCAAGACCATTGTTACCCTCCCCAGGAGTGGTCGACCAACAAAGATCACTCTAAGAGCAAGGCGTGTAATAGTCGGCGAGGTCACAAAGGACCCCAGGGTAGCTTCTAAGCAACTGAAGGCCTCTCTCACATTGGCTAATGTTAATGTTCATGAGTCCACTATCAGGAGAACACTGAACAACAATGGTGTGCATAGCAGGGTTGCAAGGAGAAAGCCACTGCTCTCCAAAAAGAACATTGCTGCTCGTCTGCAGTTTGCTAAAGATCACGTGGACAAGCCGGAAGGCTATTGGAAAAATGTTTTGTGGACGGATGAGACCAAAATAGAAATTTTGGTTTAAATGAGAAGTGTTATGTTTGGAGAAAGGAAAACACTGCATTCCAGCATACAAACCTTATCCCATCTGTGAAACATGGTGGTGGTAGTATCATGGTTTGGGCCTGTTTTGCTGCATCTGGGCCAGGACGGCTTGCCATCATTGATGGAACAATGAATTCTGTATTATACCAGTGAATTCTAAAGGAAAATGTCAGGACATCTGTCCATGAACTGAATCACAAGAGAAGGTGGGTCATGCAGCAAGACAACGACCCTAAGCACACAAGTCGTTCTACCAAAGAATGGTTAAAGAAGAATAAAGTTAATGTTTTGGAATGGCCAAGTCAAAGTCCTGACCTTAATCCAATGGAAATGTTGTGGAAGGACCTGAAGCGAGCAGTTCATGTGAGGAAACCCACCAACATCCCAGAGTTGAAGCTGTTCTGTACGGAGGAACGGGCTAAAATTCCTCCAAGCCGGTGTGCAGGACTGATCAACAGTTACCGCAAACGTTTAGTTGCAGTTATTGCTGCACAAGGGGGTCACACCAGATACTGAAAGCAAAGGTTCACATACTTTTGCCACTCACAGATATGTAATATTGGATCCTTTTCCTCAATAAATAAATGACCGAGTATAATAATTTTGTCTCATTTGTTTAACTGGGTTCTCTTTATCTACTTTTAGGACTTGTGTGAAAATCTGATGATGTTTTAGGTCATATTTATGCAGAAATATAGAAAATTCGAAAGGGTTCACAAACTTTCAAGCACCACTGTAAGTCAAAGTCCAGATCCCACTGGTCAAATGTTACTCCGATACAAGTGAAAGTTGTCCAGTCAAATTTTTACTTAAGTTAAAGTACTGAAGTATTTGCTTTTAAAAATACTTAAGTATTAAAAGTACATTTTTATGCCTCCGCCACGTTAAGGTGTAGGAGGCATTATGTTTTCGGGTTGTCCGTCTGTCCGTCCGTCCGTCCGTCCTGAAACCTTGTGAACACGATATCTCAAAGGCTAATGAAAGGAATTTCACCAAACTTTCACCATTTGTGCATCTGGGGACAAACATTAACTGATTAGATTTTGAGGTTAAAAGGTCACAGGTCAAGTTTACTGTGAGGTCAAATGTCCATCCCCAAATCACAACTTAATAAGGCGTGTAGTCTACCGGGCGGAGGCGTCCCCATCGACACCGTTGGCGTCAAGTTCTATCTAGTCTGTCAATGCGTTGTTGTTGTATTATTGCCACAGCGCTTACAAAACCTAATACCTCTGAAGCGACCGACTGGATTCACTGACGAACTTGTAGAACCTGTAGAATAAACACCTGGTCGAATGTTACAAAATTAAACATAACTGAATTGATAAAAAAGATCCATTGTCATTTATTTTTATTTTAACACTCTTACTCCCACAGTGCAGCATGCTCGTGCTCTGGCAGCTCCGGCAGTGTCAGGATCAACAATAAGATGCTCGCTAGTTTTTCTCTTTGGCTGCTGGTAAAAAATACGTAGTAGTTATAGCAATTATACAAAGTCACAAAAGCTACAATGTTACCATTACCAAAGACAGAAATGTGAATTCACAAAATGAACGCATGCTGTGCCATCATGGTGGTTTAACGTTAAGCTAGCTAGTCACCTGACATGCTAGCAAACTCTTTTCAAACTCGAAATCATATTGGGTAGCTAACGCTACTAGAAAAGAAAGATTTCTACATTCTGTTTATTTAGGGTGACCAGATTTCCCGAGTCTGAAACCGGGACACTTTTGCGCGCGACCATGCCTGTATACGCACACCATTTTTTTACGTAAACGTGACACTCAGAGAGGTGCTCTTATCATTTTGTTGAAGCTCACATTATCAACATCTCACATGAAATAAAACAAACAGGCATTTTGTTATCTAGTAGCATAGTGGTGTACAGATCAGTTCAATTATGGTCAGACAACAGATTTTGTAATGGCTGAGAATAGGCCAGGCTATGTCCATAGGCCAAATTTAAACGGATTTATTCCACCTGTTTGTGAGAACACCAAGAAGAATGCATATGCACATGTAGGCTATATCTCTAAAATTGTATGCACTATAGCATGAACTTAAACAGTAGATATGTGACCTCAACATAGCCTCGGTCAGAATCAACCTTACTAACCATTCCCCACAACTGAATGAATAAAGCAAGAAGATGTGTACAAAAGTGAACACTTTAATGGAAGGTGCAACAAGCTGTTCAACACAGCAATATGGCCAAACTGTCAGAACGGTATGTTAAACAGAAACAAAAAAGAGACAAGTGATTTGAGAATATACACTCAAACAAAACAGCAATAAAGGAGGAGAGGGGCGACAACCCGAGGAAAGCCCCCACAGGAGCGCACAGCATTTGCAACATAGGCTACCCAACTCAGTACAAGAACAAAGCTAAGGTGACTGTCAATCCACCCACCCTAAACAAAATGCATTAGCCTACGTATATTTACAAGAAGAGTGAATCTTTTCCAGTTTTAATGTGATCCTGTATATCGGCGTTACCACCGTGGGCTACGGAGAAGGAACACTTACAGTGTGTGCAGTAGAGGTCTGCGCGGGACAGAATTTTCAGTCCCGCTCCCGCCCGCGCCCGCATTGTGCAGTCCTGCTCCCGCAAAGAATTATGATTTTCAGTCCCGCTCCCGCCCGTGCCTGCCATATTTTGTCCCGCTCCCGCCCCCAAATCCCGCATGATGCAGACGTTCTCGTTATTTCTCACGAAAGTTCCTGTCATTGGCTTGGGGAATTAAACATTGCTGAGCTTAGCTGAGCTCTCCACTGACCGATCCTTCATTTATTGTAAGTTTATTCTTTAGACTCTGACATTCTGCTG
The DNA here is from genome assembly GCF_027579695.1 of Neoarius graeffei. Classification (NCBI taxonomy): domain Eukaryota; kingdom Metazoa; phylum Chordata; class Actinopteri; order Siluriformes; family Ariidae; genus Neoarius; species Neoarius graeffei. The sequence continues at coordinate 3,635,216 of NC_083572.1, read as the reverse complement.
ACACATTCCAAGTGAGCGCTGCATGCGCTCATGATTGACAGCTCTCACTTTGATTGACAGCTCTCGCTTTGCACACTCGCACTCCCACTTCTGAGTCTGTGGCGTTCCGATTCCAACCGCGATTTCATTCTCCTCTCATATGAAGTGCTGCGCAACCACAACCAGCTCCTCAGATTATACACCAGAGGTGGGCAAACTACGGCCCGCGGGCCACATCCGGCCCGTTGGCGTTTTTAATCCGGCCCGCGGAAGACAATCATATAAACACGATTGAGCAGATCTATAAACTATAAGCGTCAGTGTTATCACGTAGACAGGTGTTCTAGAGATCCGTCTTTCCAGTCAGTCGTATTCACGCGAGATTACATTTGCAGAGTGGTGCAGCGCGTGCCATGGAAGTCATTCTGGCGCCCGTGCCACTGATGATCTCGAGAACACAGGATAAAACTTTACAATGAGTGGTCCTAAAAGAAGAAAAGTGGACAGTGAGTGCAGGGTGTTCAATAAAGAATGGACAACTAAATATTTTTTTGCTGAAGTCCGATCAAAGGCTGTATGCTTTATTTGCAAAGAAACCGTTGCAGTTTTAAAGGAATATAACATCAAACGGCACTTTTCCTCCAAGCATGCTAATTATGCTAACAACCAGTCAGCGCAAGAACGGACGAATACAGCTCAGCGGTTGCTGAGTGAATGTGAGTATTAACACTTTCTCTTTTTAAAACTATGTTGGAGCTGTAATAAGATGGTAGTCACATGATTACAGATAATAATATAAAAAGTATAACTCTTAGTAATTTTGGTTGTCGTGGGTGGCTGCTGTAGTGCTGGTGTTTGTTTTTATGTGTATATATTTTTTTATGTGCCAATCTATTGAACTGCAAACATTTTTCTGCTCTGCCTTTGTTGACTGAGAACTAAAATAAATGTCAATCTGATCTGCATTTGGGTCTCTGTCAGTGAAGGCCTTACAATAACACTAAAGCTTTTCCGGTTTATGTTCGATATGTATGAATTTGGTGTTGGCCCGGCCCGCCTGGCAAATTTCAAAAGTCAATGTGGCCCCTGAGCCAAAAAGTTTGCCCACCCCTGTTATACACTGTCTATTTCTCGCTTTAAATTGAACAATCTGTGCGATACACAGTCCTTTTTAATACTAGTTAATACTTTTTAATACTTTTTTAATACTTTTTAATACTTAGGACTAATACTCTTGACTTTTTAACGGTAAATGTACCTCTTTTTAAGGCAGCACTTACTTCTGAAGCACTGTGAGCTTCACTAGAGGAGCTCTGCTCTTCTGCCATGATCGGAGATCTCAAACACGGAAGAGCGGAAAGGAATCGGAAACGTACGCTAGATTAGACCACATCCGCAAATTTAGGCATTTTAAAAAATGTTTTTATTAATGCCAAATAAAATATCCAGCACAAATTATATACGATAGACATAAATTAATAATTTATACATTTTATTTTAAACACGTTTTTAGTTAGCGGGACTGCAACTCATCACCTCTCCCGCCCGTGCCCGCATTGTGCACTCCCCCTCCCTCCCGCGCCCGCAATGAGCTTTCATTTGTCCCGCGCCGCACTGCTTTGCGTCGGGTCCCGCGGGACTCCCGCGGGAGTGCAGGGCTTTAGTGTGCAGTAGGCTTCGTGCGCATTGTTCTGCACCTCTCAGAGGAAGGGGTAGGTGCCCTGTAAATCTTTGGAAAAGGTACATTTTCTTTTCGGCATAATTGCTGCGGCGTTACTGCTGCTAGCTGCTAGACAAAGAACATTCGCGCCAGTTAATGTTTATTTTAGTGTTGCATGGCAACACGTTCTGTTGTCTGGAACAATGTGGCTAAATAAACACCCATGCCACAGGGCCAGGGGGCAGTAACCAGGAAAGTTTGCGATTCCTGTCAATTCATCAAAATAGTAAATGCAGACATTTCTCGGCGGCACGGTGGTGTAGTGGTTAGCGCTGTTGCCTCACAGCAAGAAGGTCCTGGGTTCGAGCCCCGTGGCCGGCGAGGGCCTTTCTGTGCGGAGTTTGCATGCTCTCCCCGTGTCCGCGTGGGTTTCCTCCGGGTGCTCCGGTTTCCCCCACAGTCCAAAGACATGCAGGTTAGGTTAACTGGTGACTCTAAATTGAGCGTAGGTGTGAATGTGAGTGTGAATGGTTGTCTGTGTCTATGTGGCAGCCCTGTGATGACCTGGCGACTTGTCCAGGGTGTACCCCACCTTTCGCCCGTAGTCAGCTGGGATAGGCTCCAGCTCGCCTGCGACCCTGTAGAAGGATAAAGAGGCTAGAGATAATGAGATGAGATGAGACATTTCTCCGCTAATGATTCCCACGCTGCTCAGTCGCAAACGTCGCGAGTGGCGAAAACCGGGACATATCCGTGTCCCGACAGACTTTTGTCGGGACTCGGGACACACAACCCCAAATCGGGACTGTCCCGGTAAAACCGGGACGTCTGGTCACCCTATGTTTATTTGGCCAGATTATGCTGAAACATATTTCTGAAAGGACTTCAGATAAGTTAACGTTATTCATGTTAGCGTAACTCCGTTTTTACATGCTAACTAACAGTGTCCAAGTTAACTAGCTACGTGTTAACGTTAGCCGTGGACAAGGCTACGGCAACATGGCGGGAAAATCCATAGAAAGTCATTTGACTAGCCAGACTGCATAGCTACGTTTGCAATGTTATCGCTAGCTCTAAAAGCACAGACAACTTCATTACAAGCTTTCTCTTGGAATAAAATGTTTAAAGACCTCAGTATGCTTCCGCAGGTCGGATGGCGAGTTTTTGTAGGTTGTGATGTGGTTCGTTTTAGGCAAAAAAAGCAAACATTTAAAACAAAATGACCCTTTAATCCTTTCAGAAAACTGAAATATGGGTTCATGGGCCATGCGTTCATTCCCCAGAAGAACTGCCTCCTTCCATTCTGCCATCACCTGATTGTGCTAAATAATGCTGTTTGAGAAATCATTGAGCTTGATTTTGTAAAGTCTATGGACGTGACGTGACCCGAGTGATTACTGATCGGCTGTCTCAGTGTGACCTGGGAAAAAAAACAACCACGCTTTAGAAAAGAAAAGAAAAAAACATCCACTTTCAAAGCTGCTTCATAATAACAAGTCACGAGGATCTTGATAGAAATGTAGTGGAGTGAAAAGTACGATATTTGCCTTTCAAATGTAGTGAAGTTAAAGTCATAAGTTTCCAACAAAAATAATACTCAAGTAAAGTACAGGTACTCAAAAAGTGTACTTAAGTACAGAACTCAAGTAAATGTACTTCGTTACTGTCCACCTCGAGAGATTTCTGTGATAACGTTGTGATCATATGCTAAGCAGCTTTGACATACAAGGTGAGTTTCCCAAAAGCTCAGAAGAAGAGCCCTTCCTGGAACGGCTTCTCCTCTGGAATTGCATCATGGAGGATCAGATGGTGTCGGACGTACGATTAGAAAACTGAGATTTGGCTTTTGTTGTAAATACAAACACGAGTTTGGTTCTGAACGAAGGTTGGTTAGCGTATGCTAGAATCCTGAATCCGTCACTCCTTTATTAGATCTGAAGTGCTGTATTTTCAAATAAGAGGAGTCACTCTGGACTCAGTTTAGCACTCGGATCAGTTAGCGTGGGCGCTGGTTACAGTCGCTGAGATGAATCATTGGGGTGGGTGGCCACGGGCACACGATTGCTAGCATAACTCATAGCTAAGAGGCTTTAGCGTTCGCCAGCTTTGCTTTATGGGGGCTGATATGGAAGCATACAGAACGTTGATGGCATTAGTTATTCATGGCGCGGTGTAGTGGCTGACAGGCTCATTCACCGGAGACCGATAGCAGCCAGGCGCAAACCCCCTCAGCCGGAGTTATGGGGAGTCGCGGTGATATATCAGCTCCTACCAAGGGAATGATGTGAAACTTCCTACATTTAGGGCGAGCACAGGCCAAGGAGAGCCTTCAGCGCTAGAGGTTTTTTTTGCTAACAGTAAATCGAACAGGACTTATGTTAAGACTCAGGCCAGGATGAGGTGTTTTGTTTAGAAAAGAGCGACACGTTGTACGTTTTATCCGTTTATAGTTACGCTTAAAGTTGTGGAACGTCCGTGAAACAAGTGAGTTCTTGAAGTTAATAAAAGAAAGAAACAAACAAACAAAACGATGGAGAAAATCTGTAAAGCGTAACGTGCTCGGGCGTGAAGACTTCTGAGAAGTTCATTTGGCTTCTTCTTCTTCGTTCTACTCCATTTTCTTCTCATTACTGATATCAAAGGCATGGATTAAAGCGCTTAATTGTTTTTTGCTTCTTCAAAGGATTATGTAATGAGGGTAATAATCCATCTGAGGAAGCTGGAGATGTGTGTGTGTGTGTGTGTGTGTGTGTGTGTGTGTGTGTGTGTGTATTATCCCTTCTGTTGAGATGATTTGAGCAGGCAGATAGTGATAGCAGAAGTGCAGAAGCTCTTCTCAGAAGTGCTGCTTTGTAATGAATTTGGTTTCAATAAAGCAGCTGTTTTCCTCTCTCTCTCTCTCTCTCTCTCTCTCTCTCTCTTTCTCTCTCGTCTTATTTTGCATCCTCATTGCACTGAAATGACCTCTGAGTGTCATCCTGCGATCCTCTGGAAGCATTAAAGCGGTTTAATGTCGTGCTCTCACGCCACATCAGGCTCCTGATTGGTCATCGAGCAGCCGATTAAATGATCAAACCAATCTCCGCTAGTCACCATTAGCATAAAACACGCCCTCCGTTACCCACAATCCCGCCTGTCGTTTACTCGGCAGTGCATGCTGTGGTAAAGTGCACATCATTACCGTGTTTATGTGAAACATTCGGACATTACGCTGTGATCTGGTTCAGCGTTGGGCGTCATGAGGCTTCAAGAGATTAGCTCTGTAACTACCGTCTGCTCATTAGCGCTCTCGCTGTCTTTGCACGGATGTTTGGACCGGTTTCCACTGGGCTGAGCTCAGCATAAAACGGTACAAAGTTTAGGAGTAAAATTCATAGCCTCAATACCGAGGTGTATTTTGTGTGATCCAGCGATCTATCTGACCTTTTTTCCTGCTACGTGTCAGAATGAAAACGCAGAATTTTTCTCTTTATGCTAAAACATTTTTCAGGATTTGGAGGAATTCTTATAAAATGAAGTATAAACTGAAATATAATAATAGCAGCATGAAATGAATCACCTGATATTCTTAACACGTGCCACAGACAAGTTGTACTTTTATTATCATTTTTATGTTTTTCGCGGGCGGCACGGTGGTGTAGTGGTTAGCGCTGTCGCCTCACA